>NC_136267.1:3500835-3535835 GCF_964187855.1 Myxine glutinosa | reverse complement strand
CTTGGTTTCATCAGACCACAGAATCTTGTTTCTCACAGTCTGAGAGTCCTTTAGGTGCTTTTTTTGCAAACTCCAAGCGGGCTTTCATGTGTCTTTCACTAAGGAGAGGCTTCCGTCTGGCCACTCTGCCATAAAGCCCAGATCGGTGGAGTGTTGCAGTGATGGTTGTCCTTCTGGAAGTTTCTCCCATCTCCACACATGATCTCTGGAGCTCAGCCAAAGTGACCGTCGGGTTCTTGGTCACCTCTATTACCAAGGCCCTTATCCCCCGATTGCTCAGTTTGGCCGGGTGGCCAGCTCTAGGAAGAGTCCTGGTTGTTCCAAACTTCTTCCATTTAAGAATTGTGGAGGCCACTGTGCTCTTTGGAACCTTCAATGCAGCAGAATTTTTTTTGTAGGATTTCCCAGATCTGTGCGTCGACAAAATCCTGTCTCTGAGCTCTGCAGGGAGTTCCTTCGACCTCATGGCTTGGTTTTTGCTCTGATATCCATTGTCAGCTGTGAGACCTTATATAGACAGGTGTGTGCCTTTCCAAATCATGTCAAATCAATTGAATTTACCACAGGTGAACTCCAATCAAGGTGTAGAAACATCTCAAAGATGATCAAGAGAAATGGGAGGCACCTGAGCTAAATTTCAAGTGTCATATCAAAGGGTCTGAATACTTATTTCAATGTTATTTCAGTTTTTAAAAAAAAAAAAATTTGCAAAACTTTCTAAAATCCTGTTTTCTCTTTGTCATTATGGGGTATTGATTGTAGATTGATGAGGGAAAAAATTAATTTAAACGATTTCAGCATAAGGCTGCAACGTAACAAAATGTGAAAAAAGTGAAGGGGTCTGAATACTTTCTGAATGCACTGTATATGTATATATCAACAACATACAGCATGATAAGGCATCAGCCTGGCCACTCGGTCAACAGACAGAGATTTCATTATTTGGTCCGTATTGGTCAAACATCAAACAGAGCCGCCCATCCGGATTTCGGGCTTATTCACCTCTTTTGAAGGAGCCTTTTTTATTTAAAAAAAAAAAAAAGGAAAAAAAAATCAAACATTTAAACAGCTTTTGGACGTGCGCCATGACCCCATGGCCAAGGTACACCGTCCATCAAGACTGTCCCATTAGCATGCACATGTACCTCAACCCAAAGGCTGAAGCACATGGTCAATCAAAACACATGCATCCTGACCCCGAAGGGCCAGAATGCATGGTCATACAATTGGACCCCTCCTCCATAGGAGTGAGTCCCCATGACTTCAACACCATGCCGTCCCGACGAGGGCTTATTTTCCTGTTTTGGGGCCACAGGGAAGCCCTGCCTTTTTTACTATGAAAAAAGGTAAAAAGTCAAACATTTGAACAGCCTTGGACGTGCACCTTGACCCCATGGTCAAGGCACAACGTCAACAAGGCTGTCCCCATAACAATACACATGCGCCTCAACCCCAAGGGGGAAGCACATGGTCATTCAAACTCATGCACCATGCCCCCGAAGGGCCACAATGCATGGTCATACAATTTGGACCACTCCTCTTAATAGGAGTAAGACCCCTTGATCCACCGACAGGGCATTACTCCTGCCAGGTCCGATTTGCATGCAGGTCTACCAGCGCTTTTAGGGCCTGCGCAAGGCCTGCCTTTTTTGCTTGTGAAAAAAGGTAAAAAGTCAAACATTTTAACAGCCTCGGACGTGCACCTTGACCCCATGGCCAAGGCACAACGTCAACAAGGCTGTCCCCATAACAATACACATGCGCCTCAACCCCAAGGGGGAAGCACATGGTCATTCAAACTCATGCATCATGCCTCCAAAGGGCCACAATGCATGGTCATACAATTGGGACCACTCCTCTTAATAGGAGTAAGACCCCTTAATCCACCGGCAGGGCATTACTCCTGCCAGGTACAATTTTGCAGGCTTGTTCGGCGTCATCAGGACGGCACACTGCAAAACATCTAACCAATGAGGACCAAACTCGTGTATTAAATGCAAAAAGGCACTTCCTGGCTTTAATGGTGTGCACCAGCCACGGATTACGTCTCACACGGTAGAAACCGCATAATCCGCAAACACTGACAGCATGTCTGCCAACCAGACCATCATTACCGCCAATGCAAACCAAAACCAGGGTGAGTTGCGATTGGCAGAGATAACAATCGTCTTTTGTTATTTTGCTGCCATAACGTATCTCGTCCAGACAGAAAGAAGGCTAATTCATTTTTTGAAATATACATTTTAAAATTATGTACAAGGTAAAAATCCAACTACCCAAATGCTATCTGGCCCCTGACTTTTGGGCCACCCTGTATATTTGATGAAATGGATAGTGCTCGCATTCTCCAGCAAGTCAGCAAATAACGAAAGCAAATCAAGAATAAGTGATGACAATGAGCTCTATATTTCATCAAAGATCATCAAACATTGATCGTCACATTGTTGTAGCTGTTCCGAGATTTCATGTCATCAACAACAGAACCGATTTGAGTTATCATCATGTCAAATTAACATAATCCCTCTTTGTTACCTTGATTGAATTTGGTTAGTAATGATTCCTGTGATAGGCTATTCGAGAAATAGTGATTCTTTGATTCAACTGGATTCAATACCCAACCTGATGATAAACACAGAACAATATGTCATTTTGCAGACTTTTAATAGATGATGAAGACCTAGCAGTCCTAGCTCTCTGGGTAGACAAATTTAACAGATGATGAAGGAGGTATAGCTCTCTGGGTAGACAAATTTAACAGATGATGAAGGAGGTATAGCTCTCTGGGTAGACACATTTAATAGATGATGGAGGAGGTATAGCTCTCTGGGTAGACACATTTAATTGACTAGGGCATGCCCGTACTATATATAAGCTAGGACGTGCCCGTACGTGGGTGCCCGTTCCTTGCCAAAAAAAAAAAAAAAAAAAAATTTGTGTAGGGGTGTGTGTGTGTAAACATCCTAGGGCGTGCCCGTACGTGGGTGCAAAAAAACATGCGTGCAAACAACAACAACAAAAAAAAACTTTGAAACCACGTGGCAGTAACGACCACAGAACCCCCCCCTCTATTTACATGAATGGTTTGGTCCATTCGCAACGACCACAGAACCCCCCCTCTATTTACATGAAATGGTTTGGTCCAAAGCGAACGGCTTGCGGTGTTTGGTAAAGAAATCGCCATAGCTCGGTAAGTACTTGTCCGATTAATATGAAACCTTGAAAAGGCACATCCTCGGGTCCCCAGCAATATACCTGGCAAGTTTCAAGTATATCGGACCCGTGGTTGTCGAGAAACAGCGGTCACAGACAAACATACAAACACACATACACACATACACACATACACACATACACACATACACACAGAGATTAATGGAATTATAGATAGATGATGGAGGAGGTATAGCTCTCTGGGTAGACACATTAATAGATGATGAAGGAGGCATAGCTCTCTGGGTAGACACATTTAATAGATGATGAAGGAGGTATAGCTCTGGGTAGACAAATTTAATAGATGATGAAGGAGGTATAGCTCTCTGGGTAGACAAATTTAATAGATGATGAAGGAGGCAAAGCGCTGGGTAGACAAATTTAATAGATGATGAAGGAGACAGCTTTCTGGGTAGACAAATTTAATAGATGATGAAGGAGGTATAGCTCTCTGGGTAGACAAATTTAATAGATGATGAAGGAGACAGCTTTCTGGGTAGACAAATTTAATAGATGATGAAGGAGGTATAGCTCTGTGGGTAGACAAATTTAATAGATGATGAAGGAGACATAGCTCTCTGGGAAGACACATTTAATAGATGATGAAGGAGACATAGCTCTCTGGGTAGACACATTTAATAGATGATGAAGGAGACATAGCTCTGTGGGTAGACAAATTTAATAGATGATGAAGGAGGTATAGCTCTCTGGGTAGACACATTTAATAGATGATGAAGGAGGTATAGCTCTCTGGGTAGACAAATTTAATAGATGATGGAGGTATAGCTCTCTGGGTAGACAAATTTAACAGATGATGAAAGAGGTATAACTCTCTGGGTAGACAAATTTAATAGATGATGAAGGAGGTATAGCTCTCTGGGCAGACAAATTTAATAGATGATGAAGGAGACATAGCTCTCTGGGTAGACAAATTTAATAGATGATGAAGGAGGTATAGCTCTCTGGGTAGACATATTTAATAGATGATGGAGGTATAGCTCTCTGGGTAGACAAATTAAAAAGATGAAGGAGGCATAGCTCTCTGGGAAGACAAATTTAATAGATGATGAAGGAGACACAGCTCTCTGGGTAGACACATTTAATAGATGGTGAAGGAGACATCGCTCTCTGGGTAGACAAATTTAATAGATGATGAAGGAGGCATACCTCTCTGGGTCGACAAATTTAGTAGATTTAGGAGACATAGCTCTCTGGGTAGACAAATTTAATAGATGATGAAGGAGACATAGCTCTCTGGGAAGACATTTAATAGATGGTGAAGGAGACATAGCTCTCTGGGGAGACATATTTAATCGATGGTGAAGGAGACATCACTCTCTGGGTAGACAAATTTAATAGATGATGAAGGAGGCATACCTCCCTGGGTCGACAAATTTAGTAGATGAAGGAGACATAGCTCTCTGGGTAGACAAATTTAATAGATGATGAAGGAGACATCGCTCTCTGGGTAGACAAATTTAATAGATGATGGAGGAGGTACAGCCCTCTGGGTGGACAAATTTAATAGATGATGAAGGAGGCATAGCTCTCTGGGTAGACAAATCTAATAAATGATGAAGACATAGCTCTCTGGGTAGACAAATTTAATAGATGAAGGAGACATAGCTCTCTGGGTAGACAAATTTCATAGATGATGAAGGAGACATAGCTCTCTGCGTAGACAAATATAAGATATGACGACATAGCTCTCTGGGTAGACAAATTTAATAGATGATGAAGGAGGTATAGCTCTCTGGGTAGACAAATTTAATAGATGATGAAGGAGGTATAGCTCTCTGGGTAGACAAATTTAATAGATGATGGAGGAGGTACAGCTCTCTGGGTAGACAAATTTAACAGATGATGGAGGAGGAAAAGCTCTCTGGGTAGACATATTTAATAGATGGTGAAGGAGGTATAGCTCTCTGGGAAGACATATTTAATAGCTGGTGAAGGAGACATCACTCTCTAGGTAGACAAATTTAATAGATGATGAAGGAGGCATACCTCTCTGGGTAGACAAATTTTGTAGATGAAGGAGACATAGCTCTCTGGGTAGACAAATTTAATAGATGATGAAGGAGACATCGCTCTCTGGGTAGACAAATTTCATAGATGATGAAGGAGGTATAGCTCTCTGGGTAGACAAATTTAATAGATGATGAAGGAGGCATAGCTCTCTGGGGAGACAAATTTAATAGATGATGAAGGAGGTATAGCTCTCTGGGTAGACAAATTTAATAGATGATGGAGGAGGTACAGCTCTCTGGGTAGACAAATTTAACAGATGATGGAGGAGGAAAAGCTCTCTGGGTAGACATATTTAATAGATGGTGAAGGAGACATAGCTCTCTGGGTAGACATATTTAATAGATGGTGAAGGAGACATCGCTCTCTGGGTAGACAAATTTAATAGATGATGAAGGAGGCATAGCTCTCTGCGTAGACAAATTTAATAGATGATGAAGGAGGCATACCTCTCTGGGTAGACAAATTAAGTAGATGAAGGAGACAGAGCTCTCTGGGTCGACAAATTTAGTAGATGGAGACATAGCTCTCTAGGTAGACAAATTTAATAGATGATGAAGGAGGCATAGCTCTCTGGGAAGACAAATTTAATAGATGATGAAGGAGGTATAGCTCTCTGGGTAGACAAATTTAATAGATGATGAAGGAGACACAGCGCTCTGGGTAGACAAATTTAATAGATGATGAAGGAGACACAGCTCTCTGGGTAGACAAATTTAATGGACTAGGGCATGCCCGTACGTGGGTGCAATGCCCGTACGTGGGTACGTGGGTACGTGGGTGCGAGTACGGTGACAATCCCCCCCCCCCTCTATTTACATGAAATGGTTTGGTCCATGAAATGGTTTGGTCCATTCGCAACGCCAAAGCGAACGGCGAACGGCTTGCGAGTACGGTGACAATCCCCCCCCTCTATTTACATGAAATGGTTTGGTCCATTCGCAACGACCACAGAACCCCCCCCCTCTATTTACATGAAATGGTTTGGTCCATTCGCAACGCCAAAGCGAACGGCGAACGGCTAAATCGCCATAGCTCGGTAACTACTTGTCCGATTAATTTCAAACCTTGAAAAGGCACATCCTCGGGTCCCCAGCAATATACCTGGCAAGTTTCAAGTATATCGGACCGGTAGTTGTCGAGAAACAGCGGTCGCATACAAACATACAAACATACAAACATACAAACATACATACAAACACACACACAGAGATTAGTGGAATTATAGATAGACTAGGGCATGCCCGTACTATATATAAGCTAGGACGTGCCCGTACGTGGGTGCCCGTTCCTTGCCAAAAAAAAAAAAAAAAAAAAATTTGTGTAGGGGTGTGTGTGTGTAAACATCCTAGGGCGTGCCCGTACGTGGGTGCAAAAAAACATGCGTGCAAACAACAACAACAAAAAAAAACTTTGAAACCACGTGGCAGTAACGACCACAGAACCCCCCCCCCCTCTATTTACATGAATGGTTTGGTCCATTCGCAACGACCACAGAACCCCCCCCTCTATTTACATGCAATGGTTTGGTCCATTCGCAACGCCAAAGCGAACGGCGAACGGCTAAATCGCCATAGCTCGGTAAGTACTTGTCCGATTAATTTCAAACCTTGAAAAGGCACATCCTCGGGTCCCCAGCAATATACCTGGCAAGTTTAAAGTATATCGGACCCGTGGTTGTCGAGAAACAGCGGTCACAGACAAACATACAAACACACATACACACATACACACATACACACATACACACATACACACATACACACATACACACAGAGATTAATGGAATTATAGATAGATGATGAAGGAGACACAGCTCTCTGGGTAGACAAATTTAATAGATGATGAAGGAGGCATAGCTCTCTGGGTAGACAAATTTAATAGATAATGAAGGAGGCATAGCTCTCTGGGTAGACAAATTTAATGGATGATGAAGGAGACACAGCTCTCTGGGTAGACAAATTTAATAGATGATGAAGGAGACACAGCTCTCTGGGTAGACATTTAATATATGATGAAGGAGGTATAGCTCTCTGGGTAGACAAATTTAATGGATGATGAAGGAGACACAGCTCTCTGGGTAGACACATTTAATAGATGATGAAGGAGGTATGGCTCTCTGGGTAGACAAATTTAATGGATGATGAAGGTGACACAGCTCTCTGGTAGACACATTTAATAGATGATGAAGGAGGTATAGCTCTCTGGGTAGACAAATTTAATAGATGATGAAGGAGACATCGCTCTCTGGGTAGACAAATTTAATAGATGATGAAGGAGACATCGCTCTCTGGGTAGACACATTTAATAGATGATGAAGGAGGTATAGCTCTCTGGGTAGACATTTAATGGATGATGAAGGAGACATCGCTCTCTGGGTAGACACATTTAATAGATGATGGCGACATAGCTCTCTGGGTAGACACATTTAACAGATGATGAAGGAGGCATAGCTCTCTGGGTAGACACATTTAATTGATGATGAAGGAGGCATAGCTCTCTGGGTAGACACATTTAATCGATGTTGAAGGAGGCATAGCTCTCTGGGTAGACACATTTAATAGATGATGAAGGAGGCATAGCTCTTTGGGTAGACAAATTTAATAGATGATGAAGGAGGCATAGCTCTCTGGGTAGACACATTTAATAGATGATGGAGACATAGCTCTCTGGGTAGACACATTTAACAGATGATGAAGGAGGCATAGCTCTCTGGGTAGACAAATTTAATAGATGATGAAGGAGGCATAGCTCTCTGGGTAGACAAATTTAATAGATGATGAAGGAGGCAGAGCTCTCTGGGTAGACAAATTTAATAGATGATGAAGGAGGCATAGCTCTCTGGGTAGACACATTTAATAGATGATGAAGGAGGCACAGCTCTCTGGGTAGACACATTAATAGATGATGAAGGAGGCATAGCTCTCTGGGTAGACATATTAATAGATGATGAAGGAGGCATAGCTCTCTGGGTAGACATATTAATAGATGATGAAGGAGGCAAAGCTCTCTGGGTAGACAAATTTAATAGATGATGAAGGAGGTATAGCTCTCTGGGTAGACACATTTAATAGATGATGGAGGAGGTATAGCTCTCTGGGTAGACACATTTAATAGATGATGAAGGAGGCATAGCTCTCTGGGTCGACAAATTTAATAGATGATGATGGAGGTATCGCTCTCTGGGTAGACACATTTAATAGATGATGGAGGAGGTATAGCTCTCTGGGTAGACACATTTAATAGATGATGAAGGAGGCATAGCTCTCTGGGTAGACATATTAATAGATGATGAAGGAGGCATAGCTCTCTGGGTAGACATATTAATAGATGATGAAGGAGGCAAAGCTCTCTGGGTAGACAAATTTAATAGATGATGAAGGAGGTATAGCTCTCTGGGTAGACACATTTAATAGATGATGGAGGAGGTTTCGCTCTCTGGGTAGACACATTTAATAGATGATGGAGGAGGTATAGCTCTCTGGGTAGACACATTTAATAGATGATGGAGGAGGTATAGCTCTCTGGGTAGACAAATTTAATAGCTGATGAAGGAGACAGCTCTCTCGGCAGACAAATTTAATAGATGATGAAGGCATACCTCTCTGGGTAGACAAATTTTGTAGATGAAGGAGACATAGCTCTCTGGGTAGACAAATTTAATAGATGATGAAGGAGGTATAGCTCTCTGGGTAGACACATTTAATAGATGATGGAGGAGGTATAGCTCTCTGGGTAGACACATTTAATAGATGATGGAGGAGGTATAGCTCTCTGGGTAGACACATTTAATAGATGATGAAGGAGGCATAGCTCTCTGGGTAGACATATTAATAGATGATGAAGGAGGCATAGCTCTCTGGGTAGACATATTAATAGATGATGAAGGAGGCATAGCTCTCTGGGTAGACAAATTTAATAGATGATGAAGGAGGTATAGCTCTCTGGGTAGACACATTTAATAGATGATGGAGGAGGTATAGCTCTCTGGGTAGACACATTTAATAGATGATGAAGGAGGCATAGCTCTCTGGGTCGACAAATTTAATAGATGATGATGGAGGTATCGCTCTCTGGGTAGACACATTTAATAGATGATGGAGGAGGTATAGCTCTCTGGGTAGACACATTTAATAGATGATGGAGGAGGTATAGCTCTCTGGGTAGACAAATTTAATAGCTGATGAAGGAGACAGCTCTCTCGGCAGACAAATTTAATAGATGATGAAGGCATACCTCTCTGGGTAGACAAATTTTGTAGATGAAGGAGACATAGCTCTCTGGGTAGACAAATTTAATAGATGATGAAGGAGGTATAGCTCTCTGGGTAGACACATTTAATAGATGATGGAGGAGGTATAGCTCTCTGGGTAGACACATTTAATAGATGATGGAGACATAGCTCTCTGGGTAGACACATTTAACAGATGATGAAGGAGGCATAGCTCTCTGGGTAGACAAATTTAATAGATGATGAAGGAGGCATAGCTCTCTGGGTAGACAAATTTTATAGATGATGAAGGAGACATAGCTCTCTGGGTAGACAAATTTAATAGATGATGAAGGAGGCATAGCTCTCTGGGTAGACAAATTTTATAGATGATGAAGGAGACATAGCTCTCTGGGTAGACACATTTAATAGATGATGAAGGAGGTATAGCTCTCTGGGTAGACAAATTTAATAGATGATGAAGGAGGCATACCTCTCTGGGTAGACAAATTTAATAGATGATGAAGGAGGTATAGCTCTCTGGGTAGACACATTTAATAGATGATGAAGGAGGTATAGCTCTCTGGGTAGACAAATTTAATAGATGATGGAGGTATAGCTCTCTGGGTAGACAAATTTAACAGATGATGAAAGAGGTATAACTCTCTGGGTAGACAAATTTAATCGATGATAAAGGAGGTATAGCTCTCTGGGTAGACAAATTTAATAGATGATGAAGGAGGTATAGCTCTCTGGGTAGACAAATTTAATCGATGATAAAGGAGGTATAGCTCTCTGGGTAGACAAATTTAATAGATGATGAAGGAGGTATAGCTCTCTGGGCAGACAAATTTAATCGATGATAAAGGAGGTATAGCTCTCTGGGTAGACACATTTAATAGATGATGAAGGAGGCATACCCCTCTGGGTAGACAAATTTAATAGATGATGAAGGAGGTATAGCTCTCTGGGTAGACATATTTAATAGATGATGGAGGTATAGCTCTCTGGGTAGACAAATTAAAAAGATGAAGGAGGCATAGCTCTCTGGGAAGACAAATTTAATAGATGATGAAGGAGACACAGCTCTCTGGGTAGACACATTTAATAGATGGTGAAGGAGACATCGCTCTCTGGGTAGACAAATTTAATAGATGATGAAGGAGGCATACCTCTCTGGGTCGACAAATTTAGTAGATTTAGGAGACATAGCTCTCTGGGAAGACATTTAATAGATGGTGAAGGAGACATAGCTCTCTGGGGAGACATATTTAATAGATGGTGAAGGAGACATCACTCTCTGGGTAGACAAATTTAATAGATGATGAAGGAGGTATAGCTCTCTGGGTAGACAAATTTAATAGATGATGAAGGAGGCATACCTCTCTGGGTCGACAAATTTAGTAGATGAAGGAGACATAGCTCTCTGGGTAGACAAATTTAATAGATGATGAAGGAGACATCGCTCTCTGGGTAGACAAATTTAATAGATGATGGAGGAGGTACAGCCCTCTGGGTGGACAAATTTAATAGATGATGAAGGAGGCATAGCTCTCTGGGTAGACAAATCTAATAAATGATGAAGACATAGCTCTCTGGGTAGACAAATTTAATAGATGAAGGAGACATAGCTCTCTGGGTAGACAAATTTCATAGATGATGAAGGAGACATAGCTCTCTGCGTAGACAAATATAAGATATGACGACATAGCTCTCTGGGTAGACAAATTTAATAGATGATGAAGGAGGTATAGCTCTCTGGGTAGACAAATTTAATAGATGATGAAGGAGGTATAGCTCTCTGGGTAGACAAATTTAATAGATGATGGAGGAGGTACAGCTCTCTGGGTAGACAAATTTAACAGATGATGGAGGAGGAAAAGCTCTCTGGGTAGACATATTTAATAGATGGTGAAGGAGGTATAGCTCTCTGGGAAGACATATTTAATAGCTGGTGAAGGAGACATCACTCTCTAGGTAGACAAATTTAATAGATGATGAAGGAGGCATACCTCTCTGGGTAGACAAATTTAGTAGATGAAGGAGACATAGCTCTCTGGGTAGACAAATTTAATAGATGATGAAGGAGACATCGCTCTCTGGGTAGACAAATTTCATAGATGATGAAGGAGGTATAGCTCTCTGGGTAGACAAATTTAATAGATGATGAAGGAGGCATAGCTCTCTGGGGAGACAAATTTAATAGATGATGAAGGAGGTATAGCTCTCTGGGTAGACAAATTTAATAGATGATGGAGGAGGTACAGCTCTCTGGGTAGACAAATTTAACAGATGATGGAGGAGGAAAAGCTCTCTGGGTAGACATATTTAATAGATGGTGAAGGAGACATAGCTCTCTGGGTAGACACATTTAATAGAGGATGAAGGAGGCATACCTCTCTGGGTAGACCAATTTAGTAGATGAAGAAGACATAGCTCTCTGGGTAGACAAATTTAATGGATGATGAAGGAGACATCGCTCTCTGGGTAGACAAATTTAGAAGATGAAGGAGACGTAGCTCTCTGGGTAGACAAATTTAATAGATGAAGGAGGCGTAGCTCTCTCGATAGACAAATTTAATAGACGATGAAGGAGTATAGCTCTCTGGGTAGACAAAACGCTGCTGCGAAGCATAAATTCTGCTTCCAAAAACCTAAATTCTGTCTCTCCGAGCCTCTTTCCCAGACACTTCCAAAGGGGTAAATCCAAGCCTGCCTCGCCAATCTGGAAGTCAGTCCAGCTACATCGGTGGCATTCCAATTTTCCAATTGTTATATGTCCCACCTCTGTACACCGTCAGTAAACATCACAGGACGGAAGGAGCCAGACACGCGTGGGTACTGTGTACTGCCGTGTATTATCCAGGTCTTTCCGAAAGCATTGGCAAGATAGGATGCAGCACATGGATTGGAGTCGCCTCCAACCCTCTACGCACCTTCCGCAATGTAATTTCATAACTGGAGGACACAATATCAACTGGTGATAAATCCGGAGTAGCTTGCCATTCATCATGCAGAAACCGTGACCAATTCTCCATTGGTGAAACTGGAAACAATTCGAGCCAAAGGCGAGATGAACAAGATGGAGCAGTTGGGCTGGGAAAGGTGACACAGTCAGCTGTAGCGTGTCATTTCCTGCAACCTGGCCACAAATTTGACCTCGACGGGACCCGTGTCGGAGACGCCACGTACAAAAAACGACACATTGATTCTGGAAGCATGGTATGTGAAGAGCCGAGAGGGTGCTCTATTTGGGGAGACGGTGGACATACCCACACCATGCACACTCACCTCGTATAAATGGCAAAAACTGGATGGTGCAAACAACTGAACAAGGTGAGCAAAAAACAGCGTTCGGTCCTCAACACAACACCTAACATGCATGGTGTCATGTATGCACAACACCTAACATGCATGGTGTCATGTATGCACAACACCTAACATGCATGGTGTCATGTATGCACAACACCTAACATGCATGGTGTCATGTATGCACAACACCTAACAGAAACTCCACCAATCACGCAACCCACATATCATCACGACCCAACCGAACACTAAACTAGCCATGTTCATGCCCGGAAACACAAAAACAACAATTAAGAAGCACACACACCCTACCAGATCATGAGTAATAATAAAAAGAGCAGAGCAGACCATCAGTGATGCTATTTGACATTTATTTCCTTGAGGTTTGACAAAATAAATACACTCCTCCATTGACTTCATGCACTGGCATGTGACCGGAAATGGGTGCTCGTATCACAAACTAGAAAGCCACCTGGTAGGGCGCATACCTCCGCCAGTCGGAACAGTTTAGGTTTTGTATCCCACTGATAGGCCAGATCCGGATCTGGATCTTCACCAAAATTTTATAATTTCATCCTCGTCACATACCCAATCTCTGCACCAAATTTCGTCCGAATCCGTCCACAACATTTTGAGATATCCTGTTCACAAACAAACAGACAGACAGACAAACAGATAGACAGGGATGAAAATATATACTTCCATCCACCTTTGTTGGCGCAGGTAATTATAGTGTCCAAATCTTCACCAAAGTCCAATCGTTTCGGCCTTGTCATGTAACAAACCTGTAACCTGTCCACCAAATCTGGGTCATACTAAATGATGCCCGGAGGCACTGTTTTGCTTCTTTTTTAAACAAAGCAACACTTTTCTAGCAATCGGAACTGCTGCTGAGCTACATTCTGCAGCTTAAATTTAGAAATTCGGCTCAAATTAAGAGATTATAGAGCTTATCACATTTTTAGTTGTAAAATGTGTGCGGAAATTAAGTAAAGGCACGAACACTGCCTGGAGACACTGTTTTAAGCAAATGAACACTTTTCTTTTGCAGTCAGAACTGCTGCTAAGCTCATTTCCTCAGTTTCAATTTACCTAATTTGCCTTAACCCGAACGGACGGTGTTTGTGCCTTTATTTAATTATAACTAAAATGTGATAAGCTCCACAATCTCTTAGAGGGTACCTCACATCAAAAAAATGTTTTTTACGGACGTCCACGGACGTCCACGGATGTTCTTTCTACGGCAGCGTTGCGATTTTTTTAGCAAAATCGTGAACACCCGGGAGAGGATTTTGCTTGACCGTGACCGATTCACAGCGGTTTATTACGGTTTAGTACGGACTGCTACGGCTTCGTTGCGGATATACTCGGCGGAGATACGGTGCCTCTACGTTTGCTTGCGGTTCCTTACGGTTCCCGGCCCAGAATATAAAAACGGGGGCCCCCCCGCTCTCCCCTCATTCTGCTGCTGACTTCCAAGGGGGCAAGACCTATCCAGGAGAGCCATGGATGGAGCACCCGCTGCCTCGAGAGTCCAAGGAGAGGGAGAATCCTTGCAGATGGTTAAGATGGCCTTACGGAGTCTTACGGTGGTGTTACGGCAGTTGCGGAAGCGTTGAGGAAGCGTTGCGGTCTAGATTTCCGTAGCACTGCCGTAATTGTCTTACGAGAGTTTTGGTCTGGGCCAAAGCTCTCGTAAGAAATTACGACCCCTCCCGGACGCTTAAGGATCCATACGAATGCTCCAGGAAGCGTTGAGGATGTCCCAGGTGCCACAAGGAATGCTCCCGGTTGTGCACGATTGTTTCGCCGCCGTAAACGTCGTAACGACCCCGTAAGGCCGGTGTGAGGGGGGTTTAACCTGAGCCAAGTTTCAAATTTTAAACTGCAGTAATGCCTTCCCCTCTCCGGAGACGCGGGGCATCTCCAGGTATCTCTGGACGTCTCCGGGCGGTGTTTAATACTACCGCCAAATTTCGTCCGAATCCGTCCACAACTTTTTGAGATATCCTGCTCACAAAGAGACAGACAGACAGACAGACATGGGTGAAAACGTAACCTCCATCCACTTTCGATGGTGGAGGTAACAAGCTACAGAATCATTATCAGCACGCGCTCATAGCACATTACATTTTGTCGCAGTTCACAACTTGTTATGAAAATGAACATCTGACACGTATATTAATAAAAGCACATTTTTATATATTAAAGAGCTAAATCACTGACCACTGTCTCAACATGTTTGACCTGATCACAGTTCAGTATACAGTACACTGTATAATCACTCGACATCAGTATCGGCATTCGATATCATATTTCCCCGGTCGCTCTGATCGCACCATCTTGCAGCACCTCGGAGACGACTTCTCCACTCCAGATTTGCCATATAGTCCATTCGATAGCTCGATTGGAGATTTCTAGATTCCAGATCCAGATTCACCGCGTGGCCCATACGGTAGCTCAATTGGAGATTTCTAGATTCCAGATTCACCGCGTGGCCCATACAGTAGCTCAAATGGAGATTTCTCGATTCCAGATTCGCCACGCGACTCACCCGAATGGCCAATCAGGGCGATGGCAGCGCCGTATCGCTCCAGCCTTGTCTTCCCTTTGCCTTCCCAAGATTAAATCCCAACCCACAAATTTGTTGAGTCTGTCCGAGACATGAAAGCCTGTCTCTCCCTCCCTGTAGCCCCTCCATTCCACACCCGCATCTCTCCCATCCCAACAAGCAATCTCACCCCTGTTTTGGTGAGTACCCCTGTAATTGTTCATTTAATTGTTCATTTGTGTATTTTATTTGTGTTCTTTATCAATTTGTTTAACATTTGTCTCTAATATGGAGTGAAGTGAGGTGAGAGTTATTTTCGGGTGACCAAGAATGTGCCTTGGGAACACATCCCCCAATTTTAACATGACGTCTATCTCATCTACTTCAGTCGTTTTGCTTAACATTGCACTTTCTAGGAATGCTTCCATGACGTTAAGTATAAACTTGCTTTGGTGTGTTTTAAATTTAAAATTATACAATTTATTTCAGAAAATCTCACAGTTTACGTTTTTTTGTTTTTTTCCATTGATGCAATCCAATGTCTTAAACCGTAGATAGAGAAGTCATTTCTGAGTATAAGTTGAGGGCCGGAGTTTCGGGGAGGGGAAAGTATTGACTTATGCACCAAAAATATGGTATATACAATGGCCTACAAAAGTATTCACCCCCCGCCCCTCCAAAGTTTTCACATTTTGATGCCACCTGAGCTTATGTAATGAAGCTTTCAAATCAAATTAATATATGGAGTCTTCACAAACTACTCCAAAGTGATAAAGCTAAAAAAAATACAGATAAAATGTGAATAAGTTTGTGTAAGACCAAGGAGCTTTCCAAAGAAGTCAGACATAAAGTGGTGAAGAAGCTCCATTCAGAAGATGGTTTTAAGAAGATTTCAAAGTCACTCATTATCCCTTTGAGTATGGCGACATCCATCATTAAGTGGAAAACGTTTCATACCACCCAGACTCTACCCAGATCAGGTCGCACATCCAGACTCAGCTGCCGTGCAAGCAGGAAACTGCTTTGGTATGTCATGGTAAATCCAACAATGACTTGCAAGGCTCGATGTCCGAGATGGGGGTCAGTGTTCCTCAATCAACAATATCCCGTTACCTTCACAATGCTGGCACAGGAGAAGCCATTACTGAAAATGAGACATCTAAAAGCTCATATTGATTTTGCGAAAAGCATCTTGATGATACTGCCGGCATGAAGAGAAACGTTTTTGATCAGACAAGACATAAATTGAACATTTTTGTCTAAATTTAAAGCATTAAGTCTGGCGCAAGCATAACACTGAACATCACCCAGTCAACACAATCCTACTGTCAAGCATGATGGTGGCAGCATCATGTTATGGGGCTGCTTTTCATTTACAGGGACTGGCATGCTTGTGAGGATAGAAGGGACAATGGAGGGTGCAAAGTACAGGAGAATCCTTGAGGAAAACCTGTTTGAGTCAGCCAGGAATCTGAAACTGGGTCGGAGATTCACATTTCAGCAGCACAATGATCCGAACGAAACACAAAGCTAAGGCCACACCCGAGTGGCTGAATAAGAAGAAAATAAATATTCTGGAGTGGCCCAGTCACAGTCTCCTTTCACCCAATTGAGCATTTATGGCGGAACTTGAAGATTGCATTCCATCAATGATCCACATCAAACTTGGCAGAAATAGAGCAATTTTCAGGCGAAGAATGGGCAAAGATTTCATCATCTTGCTGTGCAAACCTGGTAGAGGCCTTCTACCCAAAAAGACTCATCACAGTCATTGCTGCAAATGTTGCTTCCACCAAGTACTAACCCAAGGGGCTGAATACTTTTGCAACCAGTGAATTTTGATTAGTACATGTTTTTTGCAGGTATTCCTGACACGTAACCTCCTTCACCAATAAGTGTTTAGCTTGATCTCTTCAGTTATGAATAAAAAGTTCATTTCAAAACAGTGTTTCTACATAATAATAAATCTAAATGTGGCATTATTGGAAGGGGATGAATACTCTTGAAGGCCACTTTATATACTCTATATGTATTTATGTATGTATAAATATATATATACACACACATGAAAAAGTAAGTACACCGCGTGTAAAGTTTTGACTTTTTCAACATATTTCAACATACAGCTATTTGATCTTCATTTCAACAATATTGATAGATAAAGGTGATATAATATAACAAATATCATGAAACATTTACATTTTGTAGTCCATTGTGTAATTTAAATAAACATAAATGCAAATTTCGCATGTGGAAAAAGGAAGTACACCTTTGGCTCTAATAGGTGGTATTTCCCCCTTTGGCAGAAACAACCTCAAGTAGGCGTTTTCTATAACTGTCTACCAGTCTCTGACATGGACTGGGAGAAATTTTTGCCCACTCGTCCATGCAGGATTCTTTCAGTTGTGCGATGTTTGAGGGGTTTCTTGCATGCACAGCTCGTTTCAAATCCCCCCACAACATCTCGATGGGATTTAGATCCGGGCTTTGACTTGGCTATTCCAGACCCCTCCATTTCTTTCTTTTCAGCCATTCCTTGGTGGATTTACTGGTATGTTTAGGGTCATTGTCGTGTTGCAAGGTCCACCTTCGGTTGAGCTTCAACTTTCCGACAGATGGCCTCACATTATCCTCAAGCACCCTCTGGTACAATGAAGAATTCATAGTGGATTCTAGGATGGTGAGCTGCCCAGGCCCTGATGCAGCAAAGCTGCCCCAAACCATAATATTTCCACCACCATGCTTTACAGTTGGTATGAGGTTCTTCTGGTCAAATGCTGTCTTTGGTTTTCGCCAAACATGTCTTCTTGTACTGTGGCCATATAGCTCTACCTTTGACTCATCTGTCCAGAGCACATTGTTCCAGAAGTGCTGCTCTTTGCCTAGGTGTTCATTGGCAAACTTTAGTCTTGCGCTGATGTTCTTTCTGGACAGCAAAGGTTTCCTCCTGGCACACCTCCCATGCAGATCAAATTTGTGCAGCCTCTTTCTAATGGTAGACTCGTGCACTTTGACATCAACAGTGGCAAGAGCTACCTGTAGGTCCCGTGATGACATTCTGGGTTCTTGGAGACTTCTTTCAGCATCTTGCGGTCTGCTCTCGGGCTGAACTTGCTGGGGCGGCCTGGCTTGAACAAGTTGGCAGTTGTTTGGAATCTTCTCCAATTGTAGATGATCTTCTGGACAGTCGAATGATTGATTTCAAATTGTTTGGAGATCTTTTAAAATCCCTTCCCAGACTCGTAGGCATCTATAACCTTTCTGAAGGCCTCAGAGAGATATTTTGATCTAGGCATGGTGACGCCGCACACTTCAACAACAAAGAGCAAACCAAACTAAATGTCTGAGGTTTAAATAAGACAGGTTCCTCCAAGATCCTCTCTAAACGATGTTCTAATCATTTGCATCTGAACTGGTGCACCTGATTCTAGTGATAAATGTAGGGGTGTACTTCCTTTTTCCACATGCGAAATTTGCATTGATGTTTATTTAAATTACACAATGGACTACAAAATGTAAATGTTTCATGATATTCAAACATCATTTCATGATAAATGTAAATGTTTCCTCTATGGTTCACCCTCAATACAACAACAACAACATGCATTTTAAGGCCATTTTCCCTGCTAGAGCGGGGGTTAGCCTTGCGGTCCCCATGACAATCTTCTCCATTTTGCCCTATTTTCTGCATCTCTCCTTGTTAACCCCCTTGCCAGCATTTCTTCTTCCACCATCTTTAGCCAAGTCTTTCTCGGTCTTCCCCGTCCTCTACTTCCTTCTACATTAACTTCCATCATTCTTCTCAACCAGTCACTTTCATCCTTCCTCAATACATGACCAAACCATCTCAACCTGTTGCTCTTCACAGCATCAATCACAGGCAATATTCCCATCATCTTTCGCAATTCATCATTTGTCTTCCTCTCTCTCAACGATACTCCGCACATCCATCGAACCATTCGCATTTCCACCCTTTCCAGCCTTCGTTGCTGCTCTACGTTCATTACCCATGTCTCGCTCCCATAAATCATAACACTTCTCACACATGCAGCATACACCTTTCCCTTCAGCTTCAGCGACACTCTCCTCCTCATCAGCACGCCACTCAGTTCCCGAAACTTCTTCCATGCACATCTCACTCGAGCAACCGTTGCCGAGTCTGATCCACCTTCTCCATTCAGCATGTCTCCGAGGTAGCAAAATGTTTTCACACCTTCCAGCTTCACGCCGTCTCCAAGATCCAACTCAACATTTCCTCCATCTGCAGCTCCCTCTGTGCACACCTTACATTTGAATGTAGCTGCCACACTGGTAAATGACCCTCTCAGACCACTACATTTTTGATGAACCCACTCAGAACACATTGTAGATTGAATGGAGTTCACTCCGACACCCTTCCTGCACACAGCACACGGCCACTTCCCAGTTCTTTCCACCTCACCACATGCTTTACCACTTGCCATCACCTTTGTCTTTCCGATATTCACCTTCAGACCTTTTGTCTCCATACATTCCTTCCACTTGTTCATCTTTTCCTTCAGTCCATCCATACTTTCCGCAATCAACACCAGATCATCTGCATACAACAACTCCCACGGTAAACCCTCCTTTACGTTCTGAGCCAGCACCTCCATCACAGCTACAAATAGTAGTGGACTTAGTACCGACCCCTGATGCACTCCCACCTTCACCTCAAACTCACCACTGTTCCCGTCCTTCGTCCTTACAGTTGTGCGTGCTCTTTTGTACATTGCCATCACTACTCTGATCAACCATTCCTCCACTCCTAACTTCCTCAATGCCCATGTCAATACTTTGCGTGGAACCCTATCGAATGCTTTCTCCAGATCAACAAACCCAAAAAACAACTTCTTCCTCTTATCCATGTACTTCTCCTGCAACTGCCTCACAATGAAAAGCGCATCTGTCGTTCCTCTTCCTGGCATAAATCCAAACTGCATTTCGTCGATCTTCACTTTCTTCCTTATCCTCCTTTCCAACACCCTTTCCAATACCTTCATTCCATGCTCCAATAACTTTATCACTCGGTACGAGCCACACTCCAGAGGGTCACCTTTCCCCTTGTATAGAGGGACGAGGGTACTCAGTTCCCAATGCACTGGAATGCGGCCTTCTTTCACCACCAGATTACAGATCTCTGTCATTCTCTTCACACCCCAACTTCCTGCTGCCTTCAACATATCTCCCACAACTCCCGTCGGCCCTCCCGCTTTTCCACTCTTCATTGCTTTTATCGCATCCTCAACTTCCTTCTCAGTTATCTTCTCTGCCGGTCCTAAAACTGGGTTACTCTCTATGTTGCCATCCCATTCATTCTCTGTATTCAACAGCATTTCCATATATCTTTTCCATCTTCCTTTAATTCCATCTGGGTCGACAACGATTTGTCCCACTTCATCCTTCAAGCAAGTCACCCCCATCACATCACACCTCTCTTTCGCTATGTGCTTTGCAATCCTGAATACTGCTTTCTGACCCTCTTCCGAATCCAAGCGTTCTCCGAACATTTTCCAACATGCCTCCTGCGCCTTTGCTACCTCTTTCTTTGCAGCCTTCCTGGCTGCCTTATAACTTTCATGCTCTGCTGTTTCTGCTCCCGTACCCTTCGCCTTCTGCCACTCTTTGAACTTCTTCCTCTTCTTGTCAATCCTCTTTCCAACTTCAACATCCCACCACCATGTTTCCGAGTGCCTCGGTGGTCCTTTTGTCCATCTACATACCTCACCAACGGCTCCCAACAGACTAGCTTTCATTGACATCAAACCACTTTCAAGCTCAACCACATCATCCTCTACCCTACTCAGCCTCTCTTTTAATGCCTCCCGTACTGTCACCTCTTTCAACCTCCACACCTTCATTCTCGGTTGGTACTTCACCCGCCGAGCTCTCCTCGCACCTTTCACCCTTATGTCGCAGACAACCAAGTGGTGCTGTGAAACAGCCTCCTCCCCCGGGATCACCTTTGTGTCCCGGAGGTGCCCCCTATCTCGCCTACGCACCATCAGGTAGTCAACGGTTGTCGTCGACCCACCTGACGTGTATGTAACAAGCTTATTGTCCTCTTTCTGGAACTGAGTATTACAAATCAACAAATCAGCTCCATCAGAAAACTCCAAAATCCTTTCACCTTCTCCATTTCTCACACCATATCCGTAACCCCCATGAACTCCCTCAAAACCGTCCATACTCCTTCCCACATGTCCATTTAGGTCTCCTCCCACCACAACAACTTCCTCATCTTTCACGTTTTCCATCAGCTTCTCTATCGCACACCAGAACTTGTCCTTCTCTTCATCGCTTCGACCAACCTGCGGAGCATATCCCGAGATGACGTTCACCAAGAGCTTTCCAATCATCATTTTCACCATCATCAACCTATCACTCACTCTAGTCACACTCACCACACTGTCTACATACTCGTCAGAAAACAGGACACCAACACCATTCACGCCCTCCGGGCACCCTTGCCACACAAACTTGTATTTCTGTCCCTGCCTACCCTTCACCATTCTCACACCACTTCCCTTCCATCTCGTCTCTTGCACACAACATATGTCCACTCTTCTTCTGACCAATACTTCCACCACTTCTCCTGATCTCCCTGTCATTGTCCCTACATTCCATGTCCCAAACCTCAGAAACCGATCTCCACTTCGGGCTGCACCCTGCCCATATGTACTTGTGATTGTCATGGTTCTCTTTTTGAGGCAATGTTTTTATGGCCGGATGCCCTTCCTGACGCCAACCCTCTTAGTCGTCTCTTACGACACGCAGGGATACGGTGTACCTATTCTGACCAGGGTACACACTGGGAAACGTTTAAAACATGTAAATTCTGGGGGGGGGGGGGGGGGGTGGGGGGGTGGCGTCAGCATCACGGCTGCGGTTTAAACATATTCCAACAATATCCAAACAGAACCATGAAAAAACAATCCGGCAAAAGTCTCCAAGCGAGAACGTGGATTTGAGAAGGAAGGAGCAGAGGCGGAAGAAAACGAGATACAGGGGGCGGGGCACAAGCCGAGACGAGAAGGAGAGCGAACAAGCACGTGTCCGGGAGGAGAGAAAGAATCAATATATAATTCTTTGTCTCAGGAGGTAAGGTGAGGGGGAGAAAACAAAATAAAAGAAACAAGCAATACAGCGAAGGAAATAACCCAAACCGACAAAACACCGAAGGGGGGAGGGAAGCCCCAAGTCACCAGGCCGCGCACGAGGTACGACTCAGAAAACGATTAACTACACACAAGTTTGCACGAACCACAAACCAACACCAACTAGAAACACACAATAACACAAAGACAAGAATGGGAAAACACTCAAACTTCGATGCCGTGGAGAGCTAGAAGTACGCCTCACTCGCCCGAGGAACCGGAAGTCCGTTCACACTCAATAATCACCAATAAACTCCAATACATTCAGAACTCCGCTGCCCGTCTACTCACCCATTCCCGGACCCGTGACCACATCACCCCCGTCCTTTACAAGCTTCACTGGCTCCCCATCCCGCAGAGAATCCAGTACAAAATCCTCCTCTTGACCTACAAAGCCCTCCATAACCTGGCCCCATCCTACCTGGCTGACCTCCTCTCCAGACACACTCCCACCCGCAACCTCCGCTCTGCTGGTACCAACCTCCTGACCCCCCCCCCCCAATCCGGACCAAATTCAGATCCTGGGGGGACAGGGCCTTCTCCATCGCTGCTCCCACCCTCTGGAACTCGCTACCTCACACCATCAGAGACTCCTCCTCACTCACCACATTCAAAACATCACTCACGACTCACCTGTTCAACACTGCATTCAACATTCAACCCACAGCATTTAACCCCTGACTATCTCTTCTCCTTCTCCTTCCTTTTGCTTTGATTATTTACCGATTGATTTTTGTCTTTTTGCACTTGTTTTTTGTACTCTGTCAAAGCGTCTTTGGGCTTCTTGAAAAGCGCTATATAAAATAAATGTATTATTATTATTATTATTATTTGTTATATTATATCACCTTTATCTATCAATATTGTTGAAATGAAGATCAAATAGCTGTATGTTGAAATATGTTGAAAAAGTCAAAACTTTACATGGGGTGTACTTACTTTTTCACGTGACTGTAAATATATATATATATATATATATGTATGTATATATACTAGTTTGGCTCGGCTCGCTCCGCTCACCTCACCACGCGTCGTTACAGCGTAAAAGGGTTTGGTTTAGCTGAGGATAATGACTGTACCTGAGTTGCTGTGTTGTCATGATTTACACAAATCATAATACAAACAATTATTTTGCACACATTTATTTGTAGTGTTTGGGATATTACATTTTATAAGCAATTTAGGTTTAAAATAAATAAATAAAAAACCCCTCAGCACGTACATTCAGGAGGGGTAGGTGCAGACTGGAAGTTTGGGATGATTACACCTCACCACCATGTAATTCAAAACACCTCACCACGAGGTAATTCAAAACACCTCACCACCAGGTAATTCAAAACACCTCACCACCAGGTAATTCAAAACACCTCAACACCACGTAATTCAAAACACCTCACCACCAGGTAATTCAAAACAACTCACCACCAGGTAATTCAAAACACCTCACCACCACGTAATTCAAAACATCTCACCACCACGTAATTTAAAACACCTCACCACCACGTAATTCAAAACACCTCACCACCACGTAATTCAAAACACCTCACCACCACGTAATTCAAAACACCTCACCACCACGTAATTCAAAACACCTCACTACCACGTAATTCAAAACACCTCACCACCACATAATTCAAAACAACTCACCACCACATAATTCAAAACACCTCACCACCACGTAATTCAAAACACCTCACCACCACGTAATTCAAAACACCTCACCACCAGGTAATTCAAAACACCTCACCACCAGGTAATTGAAAACTCCTCACCACCACGTAATTCAAAACACCTCACCACCAGGTAATTCAAAACACCTCACCACCAGGTAATTCAAAACACCTCACCACCAGGTAATTCAAAACACCTGACCACCACGTAATTCAAAACACCTGACCACCACGTAATTCAAAACACCTCACCACCACGTAATTCAAAACACCTCACCACCAGGTAAATCAAATCACCTCACCACCACGTAATTCAAAACACCTCACCACCACGTAATTCAAAACACCTCACCACCACATAATTCAAAGCACCTCACCACCACATAATTCAAAACACCTCACCACCACATAATTCAAAACACCTCACCACCACGTAATTCAAAACACCTCACCACCGCATAATTTAAAACACCTCACCACCACATGATTCAAAACACGTTATTACCACGTAATTCAAAACACCTCACCACCAAGTAAATCAAAACACCTCACTACCACGTAATTCAAAACACCTCACCACCACGTAATTTAAAACACCTCACCACCACGTAATTCAAAACACCTCACCACCAGGTAATTCAAAACACCTCACCACCACATAATTCAAAACCACTCAGCACCACGTAATTCAAAACACCTCACCACCTCGTAATTCAAAACACCTCATCACCACGTAATTCAAAACACCTCACCACCAGGTAATTCAAAACATCTCACCAGCACGTAATTCAAAACGCCTCACCACCACGTAATTCAAAACACCTCACCACCACGTAATTCAAAACACCTCACCACCACGTAATTTAAAACACCTCACCACCACATGATTCAAAACACCTCATCACCACGTAATTCAAAACACCTCACCACCACGTAATTTAAAACAGCTCAATACCACTTTATTAAAAACACCTCAACACCACGTAATTCAAAACATGTCATCACCACGTAATTCAAAACACCTCACCA
Organism: Myxine glutinosa; assembly: GCF_964187855.1. NCBI lineage: Eukaryota > Metazoa > Chordata > Myxini > Myxiniformes > Myxinidae > Myxine > Myxine glutinosa. The sequence goes on along the minus strand of NC_136267.1, from coordinate 3,510,653 downwards.
CCAGGTAATTCAAAACACCCCACCACCCGGTAATTCAAAACACCTCACCACCAGGTAATTCAAAACATCTCACCACCAGGTAATTCAAAACACCTCACCACCACGTAATTCAAAACACCTCACCACCACGTAATTCAAAACACCTCACCACCACGTAATTCAAAACACCTCACCACCAGGTAATTCAAAACACCTCACCACCAGGTAATTCAAAACACCTCACCACCACGTAATTCAAAACACCTCACCACAACGTAATTCAAAACACCTCACCACCAGGTAATTGAAAACACCTCACCAACAACGTTATTAAAAACACATCATCATGGAAACATAATCATGGAAACAAAAGTTTCAGGTGGTAGTTCAGTGACAACGCAGACACTGCCCACATATGTGGATATATCGATGGCTGACTGTTCCTCATTTGCTGTTTTGTCATGGTTTACATCAATCATAATACAAACAATTATTTTGCACAATGTTTTTGTAATATACTTGATATTACATTTGATAAACAATTGAAGTTGAAGATTTAAGTTGGGGGGGAAAAAAAAAAATTCTAACGTTTTCTAAAATAAATACACTTAGGACACACCCACGGGAGAGATAGGTGCATACCGGAAGTTTGGTACGCTTTTACAAAAGTTTTAGGGAGTAGTTCAGTGACAAGACAAGACAAGACAAGACAGATGCTGCACAGACATATCGATATATATGAGCATACTTTTGGTAGCCAAGTGTATTGAAGTAATCCATCATGGCGATATTGTGTAATCTTGGTAAAGGAAACATGAGATGCTTTTACTGTGAATGTCAAAATGGGAAGTGTCTCGTGAAGAGGACCACTGAGTGGTGAGGTGTATAACCCCTGTAGGAAGCGTGGGGACTTGTAGAGGAAGAGAATACCCAAAAGGAAGAGGTAAGAACACAGGAAGAGAAGTAGGTGAAGCAGGGTCAAAGCCAGCCCATGTGTCGTTGTGTGTGTCTTGGCATGAACTGTTGCCTTTTAATTTTTCCATCGAGGCTGTTTGGAAAAAAAAAAAACAAAAAAAAAAACTGCTTGGATGGAACAATCAAACACGTACAGTGAGTGCAGTGCGTTTACTCCCTCTCTCTCTCTCTCTCTCTGTCTGTCTCTCTCCCCCTCCCTCTCCCTCCCACTGCCACTTTCTCTCCCTCTCCTCTCTCTTCCCCTCCCTGCCCCACTCTCTCCCCCACTCTCTCTCTCTGTCTCTCCCCCTCTCCCTCTCCCTCCCGCTCCCACTTTCTCTCCCTCTCCTCTCTCTTCCCCTCTCTCCCCCACTCTCTCTCCCTCTCTCTCTGTCTGTCTCTCTACCCCTCTCCCTCTCCCTCGCACTCCCACTCTCTCTCCCTCTCCCTCCCTCTCTCTTTCCCCTCTCCCTCCCCTCTCTCTCCCTCTCCCTCCCTCTCTCTTTCCCTCTCCCTCCCCTCTCTCCCTCCCACTCTCTCTCCCTCTCCCTCCCACCCTATCTCCTTCTCTCTTCCCCTCTCTATCTCCCTCTCTCTCCCCTCTCTATCTCCCTCTCTCTCCCCTCTCTATCTCCCTCTCTCTCCCCTCTCTCTCCCCTCTCTATCTCCCTCTCTCTCCCCTCTCTATCTCCCTCTCTCTCCCCTCTCTATCTCCCTCTCTCTCCCCTCTCTATCTCCCTCTCTCTCCCCTCTCTCTCCCCTATCTCTCCCCTCTCTATCTCCCTCTCTCTCCCCTCTCTATCTCCCTCTCTCTCCCCTCTCTCTCCCCTCTCTATCTCCCTCTCTCTCCCCTCTCTATCTCCCTCTCTCTCCCCTCTCTATCTCCCTCTCTATCTCCCTCTCTCTCCCCTCTCTATCTCCCTCTCTCTCCCCTCTCTATCTCCCTCTCTCTCCCCTCTCTCTCCCCTCTCTATCTCCCTCTCTCTCCCCTCTCTATCTCCCTCTCTCTCCCCTCTCTATCTCCCTCTCTCTCTCCCTCTCTCTCTCCCTCTCTCTCCCCTCTCTCTCCCCTATCTCTCCCCTCTCTATCTCCCTCTCTCTCCCCACTCTCTCTCCCTCTCTCTCCCCTCTCTATCTCCCTCTCTCTCCCCTCTCTATCTCCCTCTCTCTCCCCTCTCTATCTCCCTCTCTCTCCCCTCTCTATCTCCCTCTCTCTTCCCCTCTCTATCTCCCTCTCTCTCCCCTCTATTTCCCTCTCTCTCCCCCCTCTCTCTGTCTGTCTCTCTCCCACTCTCTTTTCCTCCCCTTTCCATCCCCTCTCTCTCCCCTCTCACTCCCTCTCTGTCTCTCCCTCTCTCTTTCCCTCTCCCTCTCCCTCCCCTCTCTCTCCCCTCTTGCTCCCCTCTCACTCCCTCTCTGTCTCTCCCACTCTCTTTCTGTCTCTGTCTCTTTCCATGTTTTTCTTGGCTGCTATCCCTAAAAGCGGCCTCTTTGGACAAGTCATGTATTTAGTTTTGTAATTCTCAGAACTTTCTTTAGTGGATGAATCACATTTAGACGAGTTGGGATGACGTCACAGTAAAGTTTGGTAAAGAACCAACTGACCTGCACCCATTGTTTGTCATAAACTTTTGACAACGGACAGGTGTAAGTTGGGTAGCTCAGTCGGTCGATACTTGGCATTGAGCTGTCGAGTTTAGGCCCTAAGTAAACTTGGTAGGGGCCCTATGTGTCTCATCCGTAAGCAGCAGGGGTCGCTACCTCTCACCCTTTATCCAGAAAGGTAAAGCCACCTGTCCCATTTCAATTCAGGTTGTTCAAAGGGAAGATCCCAGCCCATCTCTTCAAGAGTGAGTCGGTATGTGTCGACGCCTCGGGCAACTTGTCCTCCTGATATTAGCTGTATAATGAACATGATCTGCATTAGTGTGGATATGGCACAGGTGTAATGGTGAGAATGACCTTTACCTGGCCGGAATTGCCGCGTGATACCTTGTGGTGATTCTAAGAGAGATTAATGGAAAACAAAATGAAAGCTCGCTGTTCTTGTATTCCAGAGAACTTTAAATAAGAGACATTTTGTGAATAAAAAGGGGAATATGCTATGGAATTTGACTCGGATTGATCGAAAGATCCTCGGGATTTAAAGGCCCTTTTGTGAACTTCGGCACAATCCGTCCTCAGACACATTATTTGGAGTAAACCACATATTATAAAATGGCGACGGTATGTATGAAATTAAACATTGCTACCGAAATATTATTGCAATGCTTTTAACTCTTTCAATTAAACATCAAATGAAGTCATGAAGTTTCAATGAGATGAAGTCATGAAACATCAAATAAATGAAGTTTCAATAAAACATCATCTCAAAGGATTTCTCCTTTCCTGAAAAAATGCATCCTTTACCTTTTTTATTGTCTTGCCGGATGTAGATCCACTTGGATTTAGAGATGAGAAATATTTTTAAGGTGTAGCCTGTCGGGCAATGCAATCTGGAACAGTGTTGGTCTGTATGTATATGTGGATGTATGTATGTATGTATGTATGTATGTATGTATGTATGTATGTATGTATGTATGTGTATGTATATATGTATGTGTGTAGGTATGTGTGTATGTATGTGTATATGTATATATGTGTGTATGTATGTACAGTCACGTGAAAAGGTAAGTACACCCCATGTAAAGTTTTGACTTTGTAAACATATTTCAACATACAGCTATTTCATCTTCATTTCAACAATATTGATAGATAAAGGTGATATTGTAGGAGCTATGCTCCAACGTAAATCGAAAGAATGGACGCGACAAAAAGCTGGAATTCGTCCGAGTTTCTTTATTGTGTCAAATCAACTCGGGTACTCTGAAAAGCCCGTTTATCGGGCAGCAATATATATACACATTATCCCGGAGCGTTTGCCCGGGAAAGGCGAGAGGGGACGTGCCCGGGCGTCCTGGACGAGGCCTGGCAAGTCGAGAGCGGGCATGCCGGGCGTCCTGGGCGAGCCCTGGAAAGGCGAGACCGGGCGTGCCCGGGCGTCCTGGACGAGCCCGGCATGGTGATCGCTCCGCGTCCTCGGTAGGTGCAAGGCGATTGTGTATACCCAGCGGTAGCCGCTACACACGTCCCCCCAGAATGGACTTGCACCGGCAGGGTCAATTTAAGGGGGGTCCTGATGACCCGGCCGAAGCGACCCCTGGCGGGTCGTGGGGGGGGGGGGGGGGGGTCCGGTGTGGTGGTGGGCGGTCGAGTGGGGGGCATCGTGGACGGGGGGCGGCCTCGCCACGGCGGAAGGGCCAACCGTGGCGGTTGGTCGATGTCCACGTGCGCCGGCTTGAGGCGGTCCACCCCAATCAGGTCCGACCTGCCGCCGATGTCGATGACGAACGACTTGTCGTCCCGTCGCAGGACCCGGAAGGGCCCGTCGTACGGCGGCCGAAGTGGCCCCCGATGTGCGTCATGACGCACAAAAACGTACTCTGCTGTGCGAAGCGCTGGGGGGACGTAGGACTGGGGGTCACCGTGGTGGGACGTTGGCACGGGGGCAAACCGTCGGGCGGTCTCCTGGAGGTCCGAGCGCTGGTGAGCTGCGGACCAGGGACTGGTAGCGTCGGGCACGAATTCGCCCGGGACGCGTAGCGCCTGGCCGGAGACAAGCTCGGCGGTGGACGCCCGGAGGTCCTCCTTGGGGGCCGTGCGGAGGCCCAAAAGGACCCACGGCAGCCGGTCGGCCCAACCGCCGTCCTGAAGGCCGGCCATGAGCGCGGCCTTCATTGAGCGGTGGAATCGCTCGCACAACCCGTTGGCTTGGGGGTGGTAGGCCGTAGTACGGTGGAGCTTGACCCCCAGGTTGTGGGCGACCGCGCCCCACAGCTCAGAGGTGAACTGCGGTCCGCGGTCCGACGAGATGTCCGCCGGTGCGCCGAAGCGGGTGACCCAGGTGGCGATGAAAGCCTGCGCCACGTCGGCGGTGGTGGTGGAGACGAGAGGAACGGCCTCCGGCCACCTGGTGGTCCTGTCCACCATGGTGAGCAGGTGTGTGAAACCCCGTGATGGGGGGATGGGGCCCACCAGGTCCACGTTGACATGGTCGAAACGTCGTTCGGGCACGGTGAAAGGTGCCAGCGGGGCCTGGGTGTGTCGGTGGACCTTGGCCTGTTGGCAGGCTGTGCAGGTGCTGGTCCAATCGCGGACGTCCCGTCGAAGGCCGTGCCAGACGAATCGCGTCGACACCAGCTTCTGGGAAGCTTTCCGGCCCGGGTGGGAAAGGCCGTGGAGGGAGGCGAAGATGCGGCGTTGCCAGGTAACGGGCACGATGGGGCGAGGCTGGCATTAGGAGACGTCGCAGAGCAGGACAGTGTCCGCGAAGGGGATGTCGGCCAGGCGGAGGCCCGTGTCCGCCGCCCGGAGGGCTTGCACCGTGGTGTCGGTGGTTTGGTCCGCCGCCATAAGCGCGAAGTCCACGCCGAGGTGGACCGCGTTCGCGCTGGCCCGAGAAAGACAGTCGGCCACGGCGTTGTCTTTGCCGGCGACGTGCCGGATGTCCGTGGTAAACTCCGACACGGCGGAGAGGTGGCACTGTTGGCGGGCCGACCACGGCTCCGTGACCTTGGCCATTGCGTAAACCAACGGCTTGTGGTCGACGAACGCCGTGAAGGGTCGGCCCTCCAGGAGGAGGCGGAAATGGCGAACGGCCAGGTGTAGACCGAGGAGCTCACGGTCAAACGTGCTATATTTGAGCTCGTTCGGCCGGAGTTGCCGGCTGAAAAAAGCGAGTGGCTGCCAAACCCCGTTCACCCAATGCTCATGTACGGCGCCCACCGAGTAGTCGGAGGCATCCGTGGTGAGGGCGATGGGAGCGTTGAGCACCGGGTGAGCGAGCAGTGTTGCGTCGGCGAGGGCCCGCTTTGAGCTTTTAAAGGCCGCGTCCATTGCTGCGGACCAGACGACGTCGTGCTTGGCCGGCTTGCCCCGGAGGGCTTCGTCGAGGGGCTGCATGAGTTGAGCAGCGCGGGGCACGAAGCGGTGATAGAAATTCACCATTCCCAGGAATTCCTGCAGGGCCTTTATGGAGCGGGGACGCGGAAACGTGGTGATGGCCTCGACCTTGGTTGGCAGCGGCACGGCCCCGTTCTTGGTGATGTGGTGGCCCAAAAAATAAACGGCCGTCATGCCGAAGTGGCATTTGGCCGGGTTGACGATGAGGCCGTGCTCGCTGAGGCGCCCGAACAGTGTTCGGGGGTGGAGGAGGTGCTCGGCCCGGGACGTGCTGGCGACGAGGATGTCGTCCAGGTAAACGAAGAGGAACGGCAGGTCGCGCAGCACGCCGTCCATCAAGCGCTGGAATGCCTGAGCCGCTTTCTTGAGGCCAAACGGCATTCGCAGGAATTCGAATAAGCCGAACGGCGTGATGACGGCCGTTTTTGGGACGTCGGCCGCCCTGACAGGTACCTGGTGATATCCCCGTATTAAATCGATCTTTGAAAAAATGACCCGTCCTCCCAGACGGGCGGAGAAGTCTTGGATGTGCGGGATCGGATACCTGTCGAGGGTGGTAGCGTCGTTAAGGCGGCGGTAGTCGCCACATGGGCGCCAGCCGCCCCCTGGTTTTGGGACGATGTGTAGTGGCGAAGCCCACGCGCTATCGGAGCGCCGCACGATGCTGAGGTGTTCCAAAGCGTCGAACTCGGCTTTGGCCATGGCGAGCTTGGCTGGGTCGAGGCGGCGGGCTCTGGCGTAGACCGGCGGGCCCATGGTTGGTATGTGGTGCTCGATCCCATGTCGTACTGCGACGGCCGAAAACGTCGGCCGCGTGAGGGCCGGGAACTCCGTGAGCAGGCGAGCAAACTCGTTCGCCGCCGGGAGGGCGCATGCCAGCTCGGTCGGAGCGGAGCTGCTCAATGTGCATGCCAGGGAGCTGAAGGTCTCGGCGTTGATGAGGCGACGCCGTTGGACGTCCACCAGCAGTCCGTGTGCACAGAGGAAGTCGCTGCCTAGCAGAGCCATGGGCACGCTTGCGGTTACAAAAGTCCAATTAAAGCGTTGGCCGCCGAAGCAGAGGGTGACGTTGCGCGGGCCGAAGGTGCGGATGGCCGATCCGTTGGCCGCAACCAAGGAGGGGCCGCAAACCGCGGACTGCCTGTCCTGATCGGAGGCGGGTATGACGCTCAGTTGGGCGCCGGTGTCACACAGGAAGCGCCGTCCGGACGCTTTGTCCGTGATGAAAAGTAAGTTGCCTGTGTGGCCGGCGCTCATGGCTGGTAATGAACGCCGGCCCGGCCGTTTCCCGGCTTGCCGAAGTTGCACGGGGGTCGGCATGTCCGGGCCTTCTGTCCGAACCTGGCATGATAATAACACCACGCCTGGTCAGGTGGAGGCTCCGGTCGTCGTGCTGGAGGTGGTCGGCGTGGCGTAGCGGCCGCCAATTACATCGGCAGTTCGGTCGTCGACCGTGCCTGGTGCTCGGGCGCCATGGGCGTTGCTTTGGATGGCGGTGGGCTCCAGGTCGCTGCTCCAATGCGTTGGCCTGCCGCGGAGATCTTGTCGGCTTCCCTGGCGAGGGCGCGGGGATCCGTGATCGTCGTGCTTGCCAGGGCGAGGCGTACCGGGCTAGGCAGCTGACGGAGGAACAGCTCCCGGAACAGGAATGCCGCAGAGTGCTCGCCGAGCAGCGAAAGCATGTAGTCCATTCGCTCGGACGGGCGCGTGTCGCCGAGCTCGGGCAGGTCGAGCAGGTGCCGTGTGCGTTCCGCTGATGAGAGGGCGAAAGCGTCGAGGAGGAGCTTTTTAATCGCGTCGAATTTGTCAGCCGCTGGCGGGCGCTCGAGGAGGCTCAGGGCGCGGGCCGCGGTGGCTGAGCCGAGTGCTGCTACCACATGGTGGAAGCGGGTGTCGTCGGCCGTGATGCCTCGCAGGGCGAACAGGGAGTCCGCCTGGGCGAACCAAACCGCCGCCTGAGCCTCCCAGAAGGTAGGCAGTTTGAGGGCAACTGCCGTGTCTATGTCGGGTCACCAATGTAGGAGCTATGCTCCAACGTAAATCGAAAGAATGGACGCGACAAAAAGCTGGAATTCGTCCGAGTTTCTTTATTGTGTCAAATCAACTCGGGTACTCTGAAAAGCCCGTTTATCGGGCAGCAATATATATACACATTATCCCGGAGCGTTTGCCCGGGAAAGGCGAGAGGGGGCGTGCCCGGGCGTCCTGGACGAGGCCTGGCAAGTCGAGAGCGGGCATGCCCGGGCGCGCCTGGCGTCCCGGACGAGGCCTGGCAAGTCGAGAGCGGGCATGCCCGGGCGTCCTGGGCGAGCCCGGCATGGTGATCGCTCCGTGTCCTCGGTAGGTGCAAGGCGATTGTGTATACCCAGTGGTAGCCGCTACAATATAATATAACAAATATCATGAAACATTTACATTTTGTAGTCCATTGTATAATTTAAATAAACACAAATGCAAATTTTGCATGTGGAAAAAGTAAGTACACCCTTGGCTCTTATAGGTGATATTGCCCCCTTTGGCAGAAACAACCTCAAGTTGGCGTTTCTTATAACTGTCTACCAGTCTCTGACATCGACTGGGAGAATTTTTGCCCACTCCTCCATGCAGAATTATTTCAGCTGTGCGATGTTTGAGGGGTTTCTTGCATGTACAGCTCGTTTCAAATCCCCCCACAACATCTCGATGGGATTTAGATCCGAGCTTTGACTTGGCCATGCCAGAACCCTCCATTTCTTTCTTTTCAGCCATTCCTTGGTGGATTTACTGGTATGTTTAGGGTCATTGTCGTGTTGCAAGGTCCACCTTCGGTTGAGCTTCAACTCTCCGACAGATGGCCTCACATTATCCTCAAGCACCCTCTGGTACAATGAAGAATTCATAGTGGATTCTAGGATGGTGACCTGCCCAGGCCCTGATGCAGCAAAGCTGCCCCAAACCATAATATTTCCACCACCATGCTTTACAGTTGGTGTCAGGTTATTGTGGTAAAATGCTGTCTTTGGTTTTCGCCAAACATGTCTTCTGGTACTGTGGCCAAATAGCTCTACCTTTGACTCATCTGTCCAGAGCACATTGTTCCAGAAGTGCTGGTCTTTGCCGAGGTGTTCATTGGCAAACTTTAGTCTTGCCCTGATGTTCTTTCTGGACAGCAAAGGTTTCCTCCTGGCACACCTCCCATGTAGATCAAATTTGTGCAGCCTCTTTCTAATGGTAGACTCGTGCACTTTGACATCAACAGTGGCAAGAGCTACCTGTAGGTCCCAAGATGAGATTCTGGGGTTCTTCGAGACTTCTTTCAGCATCTTGCGGTCTGCTCTCGGGCTGAACTTGCTGGAGCGGCCTGGCCTGAACAAGTTGGCAGTAGTTTGGAATCTTCTCCACTTGTAGATGATCTTCCGGACAGTCGAATGATTGATTTCAAATTGTTTGGAGATCTTTTTAAATCCCTTCCCAGACTCGTAGGCATCTATAACCTTCTTTCTGAAGGCCTCAGAGAGCTCTTTTGATCTCGGCATGGTGACGCCTCACGCTTCAACAACAAAGAGCAAACCAAACTAAATGTCTGAGGTTTAAATAAGACAGGTTCCTCCAAGATCCTCTCTAACGATGTTGTAATCATTTGCACCTGAGCTGGTGCACCTGATTCTAATTTTAGGTATTTGAAGTAGTGAGAAATGTGGGGGTGTACTTACTTTCTCCACATGCGAAATTTGCATTTATGTTTATTTAATTTATACAATGGACTACAAAATGTAAATGGTTCATGATATTTGTTATATTATATCACCTTTATCTATCAATATTGTTGAAATGAAGATCAAATAGCTGTATGTTGAAATATGTTGAAAAAGTCAAAACTTTACATGGGGTGTACTTACTTTTTC
>NC_136267.1:3460835-3495835 GCF_964187855.1 Myxine glutinosa | reverse complement strand
TGTATACAAAAAAAAAGAAAAAAAAAAAAGGTAAGTCGATTTGGGTTTTTATCAAAAGGTCAAAGGTCAAGGTTGCATAAAATCGTCAATTTTCTTCCAATTGAAGAGAAATTAAAAAAAAAATAGCATATTGGGTCACAGAATTGGTTCACCAATCAAAAGCTAAAAGTTGATTATTTTTTAGATCTAAAGGATTTGTAGTAGTAGTAGCAGTAAATGTAGTAAATGGATTCAACCGATCATAAACATTCAAACACAGAATACTAGCCGAATGCACCCGGCGTTGCCCGGGTTCTTTTTCAATGAATTTACTACTATAATTCAGCTTTTACTCGCGGCCGTAGAAGATTGACGACTATAATTCAGCTCAGCTTTTAATTGCGAAATGGGCGCAGTCCGGACGCGGCGGCCATGACTGGCCTCGCCACCTAGCCTATAACCCTCCCGGGGCCCGTCCCGACATTTTTAGTTCTTTTTGAATTAATTTACTACTATAATTCAGCTTTTACTCGTGGCCATAGAAGATTGGGACTACTGCAATAGCCTCCTCTATGGTTCACCCTCAACAATCACCAATAAACTCCAATACATTCAGAACTCCGCTGCCCGTCTACTCACCCATTCCCGGACCCGTGACCACATCACCCCCGTCCTTTACAAGCTTCACTGGCTCCCCATCTCCCAGAGAATCCAGTACAAACAAAGCGCTATACAAAATAAATGAATTATTATTTTTATTATTGACTACTATAATTCAGCTTAGCTTTTAATTGTGAAATGGGCCCAGCCTTGCCGAGGCTGCCTCAACCGGCTTCGCCACCTCGCATATAACCTTCCCGGGGCCCGTCCTGACAGTTTTTGTTTCAGAGGTTTCCTCCTATTTTTCACCGTTCAGGAGATTAGCGCGTGCAGACAAACAAACAAACAAACAAACAAAAACTTTCTTATATATATATACTAGCCGAAAGCACCCGGCGTTGCCCGGGTTCTTTTTGAATGAATTTACTACTATAATTCAGCTTTTACTCGCGGCCGTAGAAGATTGACCACTATAATTCAGCTCAGCTTTTAATTGCGAAATGGGCCCAGCCCGGCCGATGCAGCCTCGATCGGCCTTGCCACCTAGCCTATAACCTTCCCGGGGCCCGTCCCGACATTTTTGGTTCTTTTTGAATGAATTTGCTACTAAAATTCAGCTTTTACTCGCTGCCGAAGACTATTGACTACTATAATTCAGCTCAGCTTTTAATTGTGAAATGGGCCCAGATCGGCCGAGGTGGGCCTCGACCGGCCTCGCCACCTAGCCTAAAACCTTCCCGGGGCCCATCCCGACATTTTTTGTATTAGAGGTTTCCTCCTATCACAGTTCAGGAGATCGTTCAGGAGATCGTTCAGGAGAGTATCACCGTTTCACCGTTCAGGAGATTAGCTTGCGCAGACAAACAAACAAAAACTTTCTTTTATAACATAGAGAGAAGAGAGATATAAGAAAATAATAATAATATAAATGAGATATATGATAATAATAATAATAAATAAATAAATAAATAAATAAATAAATAATTAATAAATAATAAATAATAAATAAAATAAATAAGAAGACAGAAATGGCAGCAAAATAGTACATTGTAATCTTTAATAAAAGGCAGTGTCCATCCGTCTGTCCGTCTTTCTCCTCCATAACTCCAAAACCATGAAACCTAGTGGCCTCAAACTTTGCCTGCATACACCTGGACCTCCAACAGATTGCAATGATGAAAACTGGCTGTTTGTGTGTGTTATAACACCCTTTTTGAAGATGATTAAGACGTGCTCATAAGAAGAAACCCAAAAAATTCTTATCAATATGGTGGCCTACCATCTTGGTCAGCCCACTGCCTCTCGCTGGGTTCTTAAGCCACCATTTTGTTTCGGCCTATTCAAACATGCCTTGCCTTGGAAACACAATCAATTTATATATCATTACATGATTGAAGCATATCATAAAAATCTGGATTCGGATATGAGGATTGGATGCTTTAGAATAAATAAATGTCCAAATCTGTAGTGAAATCTGACAAAATTTACCATATCTAGCGATTGTTATAACTAAGTGTATATATTCATTTCTTTAAGCGAGGCTGTGATTCTCCTTCTGGGGTTAGTTTTTTTTATTTAACTTGATAATAATTTTAACTTAATTCATACTTTCATGGGATAGGTGTCACTCCACTGTACCTGCGATCTGTTTTAAAATTCCCTCTAGATGATGGACCCAGATTGCGTATATTTTAAAGTATTTTAGAGGTGGTGTCCCGAACATTTTCGGCCATTACAACCAGAAGCAATCAGCTTGCTATCGCTTGCCAAGCTAGCCGTTCCTTATCACCCATTTCATTGGAGTGCTTGCTGGAGTGCTTAAAGGAGAACGGACACGACCAAAACAACTTTGCAGATTTCGAAACATAAACATATCTTAAACACTTCTATTGAGTTCATTTCACAAATATCTTCGTGGTTTTATTAGAATTTGTCAAAATATCGCCGAACAAGCAAAATCAGTTTTGTCAAAACCGCAAACCGGAAATGACGTTTGTGAAGTAACCCAGTTTTTCCTTCTTAAAGCCTTGTTGGCTTCGTGACGATCAGAACATCGCTTTGTTTTCGTTACGATCAGTTGGAATCATGCCCAGTCGTTGTGTGGCTGCTGCTAGTGCATGCCCGTACGTGCGGGGAGGTAAGTACGTGGACATACGTACGTTGACGTACGTACCAAAAATAAGGCCTCACTGTCCGGAAGTTCGCATATCGCAGTTAAGATTAATCGCAAATTAGTTTTAATGGCCAAGTATTCAATTTTCAAACCGCGAGGCAGAAACAACAAACACACGTGGTTCCTTCGCTGTCGCTTGACCGTACGTGCAAAGAAAAATTAAAACTTGCATCGTTCCTTCGGTCTTCGCTCTCGTCCGTCGCCGTTCCTTCGCTCTCGTCCTTCGCTGTTCCTTCGTTCACGTACAAAAGGAATGTGTTTGCTAAATAAATGGCCATAACTTGGTAACCACTTGTCCGATTAATAGCAAACCTTGAAAAGGCACATCCTCAGGTCCCCAGCAATATACCTGGCAAGTTTCACTTAGATCGGACCAGTGGATGTCGAGAAACAGTGGTCACAGGCATACACACAGACAGACACACCGACAGACACACAGAGATTGCTTGCATTATAGAGAGTGCTATAATGATACAATTACAACTGATACACCTGCACTGCTGCACTAAGTCAATAAAGTCGTATTTCGTTTCTGTGTTTCTATCCATTTCTTGCCTCACGGCACCGAACATTAATTAAATATTAGTTATGTATTCCATTGACCAGAAAAAGAAACTTTTTCAATTAAAAAAGAGACATAAAAATGAATACCATTCAGTATTTTGGAGGCGCCCGAGATCAAAATCGATCGCCATTGTGTCCGTGTCCGACGATTTCTCTTCTTCGCTCTCTGGACGGTATGGTTCGAATCTGTATGGGAGAATCGAGTGTGATTCCCCAAGATTATTAACTTTCTCTTCATTTTCCGCATCAGATTGGTCAGAAATATCGCTGATATCCAGACTTACGCAACTATCGGAGTCGGTGTCTGCCATTGTTTACTATTGCGCAGTCACATCAGCTTCCTCCGATGACGTCACGATGATGATGATAGTCATCACCAGATGCTGGCCGGCGCGAGAGAAATCGTCTGTTATTGGCATTTTAAAACTTGGATATCTCACGATTCACTCATGCTAGAGCAACAATTTTTGCGCCAAACTTAATCTTTTTTGTTGCTACAATTAATTAATTAATCTTAAGCATTTGATGTCTGTACTCATGTCCGTTCCCCTTTAAGCTGCTCTACAAGGGCTCTACAAATGAAGTGAGAAATGCCTGTGTACTTAATTAGTCACAATGCCGGGGAAGTTTGGGTGTGTTATAACACCCTTTTCGAATATGATTCACGAGGTGAACCATCACTTGGTGAACGCTATTCAGGCTGCACAGCCATGGTGTTACAGTAGACAGAGCTCCCTTTTTGTTTGTACGTACCCATTTTTTATTGACAAACTTTTTGTGCGATATACTTTCATCTATCTATAATTCCAGTAATCTCTGTGTGTATGTATGTATGTATGTATGTATGTATGTCTGTGACCGCTGTTTCTCGACAACCACGGGTCCGATATACTTTAAACTTGCCAGGTATATTGCTGGGGACCCGAGGATGTGCCTTTTCAAGGTTTCATATTAATCGGACAAGTAGTTACCGAGCTATGTCCAAAAAACGATTCAACCAATCAGAGAGCAGCGAGCTATCACGTGTGCCGAACGTGCCGAACAGACTCTGCCTCGGACGGCACATTTGAGAGCGTATTCATTTATTTCACGTTGGCAAACTATGTTGCCGCTATGTTGGCGTTAAACGATGTTTTAAAACTAATTAAAACTAATTTGCGATTCTTTCGCTTTCCTGCGCGTTTGTGCATGCTATGGCGATTTCTTTACCAAACTCCGCAAGCCGTTCGCTTTGGACCAAACCATTTCATGTAAATAGAGGGGGGGGGGGGGATTGTCACCGTACTCGCAAGCCGTTCGCTTTGGACCAAACCATTTCATGTAAATAGAGGGGGGGGATATAATTTTAGATATAGATATAGTACGGGCATGCCCTAGTTGTATTAATAGTAGTTATATTAACATACCTTAAAAAATATACTTATTCAAAAAACAGCAAATCAAACGTGGTGTTTGGAACTCAAATCAAACGTCGGCCATGTCGCACTGTATCGTTGCAAATGTAAAGTCAACATTTTGTCTGCTTTCAGTGGTTTCCACATTTCGCTGATTTGCTGCTTGATTTTCACATTTACAGAAGCCTATTTAAAGGTAAATTGTTGTGGTTGCCGTTTTTGTGTTTGGTGTACTTCATCTATGCTGTCCACCCGGAGACGTCCATAGACATCTGGAGAAAAAATTAATGCTTTTTAGCAGTCAGAACTGTTGCTAAGCTCAATGCTGTAGCTTAATTTTTTAAATCTGGCTCAGGTTAAGAGTCTCCGTCCATCATAACCTATCATTCTCATTGTTTCTTTGCTAACTCCCTCTTTGCTAACTCCCCTCTTCCCGTCGCCCCCCCCCCACCCCTCTCTCTCTGTCCACTCTTCACTCTTCCCTCCTAATAAAGTGCCGCACATTCCTTCCACACACGTCTCGTTCCCACCCTTCTCCTCGCTCCCTCTCCCTTCCAGAGTTTATAGCATAGCGACATGTGGTGTGGCGTCACTCTCCCCCTTCCCCCGTCCAACCCCACTTCCCCGCTCCACCCTCCTTCCCTTCTCTCTCTCCTCCCTGACCCTCCCACTGTCATTCCCCCACCCCTCCTCGCCCCCCTCCCTCCTCTCTACTCCTTTCCCCCTCCACACTCCCTTCTTCTCTCCTCCCTCCTTTCCCTCTCTCTCTCCTCCCTCTTCCCCTCTCCTCCCCCTCCCCCTTCTACCTCCCCCCCCCTCTTCCTATCTCCTCTCCTCCCCCCCCCTCTCTTCATATTCCCATCAGGAAGCGACTCGGTGTTACCCGGCAGCACCGGGTACTTTTGCTAGTATATAATTAAATTGCGTACTAGTGAACATGCTGAAAATGGACATTATAACAAAAGACAGACAAAGTCACAAACAGATTTGATAACAAATCAAAAAGACTAAATGACAGTGTAAACAGGTGACAGGTGACAGGTGACATTATTATACAGGTGACAGTGTAAACAATTTAAAAAGGAAGAAATAGCACCGCAAAGCGGGCGTAACCCCTCAGCCCATGCATGGTGGAAACCAATTTAAAGATGGCTGCTGTGGCGGCCATATTGAAAATCACAGCGTGCCCATTTTCGAAAGGAACCTTCCTCTACGCAACCCCAACACACACTGCAAACATGGATTTAATCGGACAAGCCGTTCTGCTCGAAATTGACGGAAACCAATTTCAAGATGGCTGCCGTGGCGGCCTTATTGAAAATAGCAGCACGCCCATTTTTGAAAGGCACCTTCCTCTACTCAACTCCAACACACACTGCAAACATGGATTTAATCGGACAAGCCGTTCTGCTCGAAATTGACCGAAACCAATTTCAAGATGGCTTCTGTGGCGGCCATATTGAAAATCGCAGCGCGCCCATTTTCGAAAGGAACCTTCCTCTACTCAACCCCAACACACACTGCAAACATGGATTTAATCGGACAAGCCGTTCTGCCTGAAATTGACAGAAACCAATTTCAAGATGGCTGCCGTGGCGGCCATATTGAAAATCGCAGCGCGCCCATTTTCGAAAGGCACCTTCCTCTACTCAACCCCAACACACACTGCAAAAATGGATTTAATCGGACAGGCTGTTCTGCTTGAAATTGACGGAAACCAATTTCAAGATGGCTGCAGTGGCGGACATATTGAAAATCGCAGCGCGCCCATGAACCTTCCTCTGCTCAACCCCAACACACAATGCAAAAATGGATTTAATCCGACAATCCGTTCTGCTCGAAATTGATGGAAACCAATTTCAAGATGGCTGCCGTGGCATCCATATTGAAAGTCGCAGCGCGCCCATTTTCGAAAGGAACCTTCGTCTACTCAACCTCAACACACACTGCAAACATGGATTTAATCGGACAAACCGTTCTCCTTGAAATTGACGGAAACCAAAAGTTGACGGACGCCCGGACGACGCCCGTGACGACATTACCCCTCAGCCCAATTTGGGCTGAGGGGTGAAAAGCATTGAACAGTTTTGACGTCTACACATACTGAGGAATAACAAGGAATACAAACAAATTTCATTCTAAAATAACACAACATAAGGCAGGATAAACTAAAGGAAGGTAAATACAGCAAAAAGGAAGGGAAGGATTAAAGAAGAGGTGCATCAAAATTCGCAAAATATATTAAAAAGATATACATGTAATTACTTTGTACTTAAAAATGTTAAAAGAGGAAATCGTTAAGAATTAAATAAGAAGGGAGTACAATGTATATTATTCATTCAGAATCTTAACAGAGTGTGTGATTTTTTAAATTCATTCAGCATCATTTTAGCATTTCATTGATTTTATCATTCATTCAGATTCATTCAGAATCTTATGGTATATCACTGTTTTTGTACCTTTGGGTTTTGCATGTGATTTGTGAGAGTTGATATGAATTCCTGAGTGTATGATGTCCTATCCTGCCTGAGGTCTGGAAGCCAATGTCTAAACTCATTATACGTTAGTAATTGGCCAGCGAATCTCAGACATATTTGAAACCTGCGTTGTTTCAAAGTTGAGATATTACAAAACTGAAGGGCCTGATCATAATGAATGTATGATTGTCCTATAATGCTTCGGAGAGTCCTTTTCTGAACCTGTTCCTGTTTGTTGCTTTTGCGGATTGTGAGACCAGCATTTAAAACTGGAACATCATCATCTAAAAGTGATCCAACATAGTCTTTGTACAGTGGTGACCAAAAATTTGGCACGCTTGCACTTTTTTCAAATAACGCACAATTTTCTCTAAAAATAAGTTGAAATTAACAAAAGTATTTGGTCTCCACAGTTCTTTATTTCACTGTTAATATTACAGAACCTTTGTTTTTGATTCAGAACTTAATATATCCTTTTAAATCGGAAAATAAAAAGAAATGGCATTGACCTAATTATTGGCACCCGAGACTTAATATTTGGGAGAACAGACTTTGGACAAAATAACTGCAGTTAAGCGCTTCCTACAGCCATGAATGAGCTTCCTATACCTCTCTACTGGCAGTTTGACCCACTCTTCTTGTGCAAACTGCTCCAGTTCTCCCAAATTTGAAGGTCACCTTCTCCCAACTGCTGTTTTCAGATCTCCCAACAGGTGTTCAATGAGATTTAGATCTGGACTCATTGTTGGCCACTTCAGAACAGTCCAGTGTTTTGTCTTGAACCATTCCTGGGTGCTTTTTGAAGTGTGTTTGGGGTCATTGGCCTTCTGCAAGACCCATGACCTTCGACCAAGACCCAGCTTTCTGACACTGGGTTGAACATTGTGCTCCAAAATGCCTTGGTAATCTCCTGATTTCATGATGCCATGCACACATTCAAGGTACCCAGTGCCAGAGGCCGCACAGCAACCCCAAATCATCACTGAACCTCCTCCATCTTTGACTGAAGGGAAGGTGTTCTTTTGTTTGAAGGCTTCATTTTGTTTTCTGTAAACATAGAGATGATGTGCTTTAACAAAAAGCTCTAATTTGGTCTCATCTATCCACAGAACATTCTCTCAGAAGGATTTTGGCTTGTTCAGGTGTGTTTTGGCAAACTCCAGTCAGGCTGTCTCAGCAGTGGGGTCCTCCTGGGTCTCCTACCATAGAACCCCCTTTCATTGAGTTGGTGATGGGTGGTATGAGTTGACACCGTCGTACCTTGTTTCTGAAGGTCAGCTTGAATCTGTTTGGCAGTTGATCGAGGTGCTTTGTCCACCATTCGAACAATCCTTCGCTGCAATCTTTGATCAAGTTTTCTCTTACTGCCACGTCCAGGGAGGTTGGCTACAGTGCCATGGGCCTTAAACTTCCTGATAACATTGCGTACGGTGGACACAGGAACATCTAGGTCTCTGGAGATGAACATGTACCCTTGATATTGCCCATAATTGGCTACAGTCTTCTGTCTGACCTCCTCAGACAATTCTCTGGTTTTCTTTCTTTTCTCCATGCTCATTGCGATACACACAGTGACACAAACCAGCAGAATGACTCCTTTTCTCCATTCAAATTGGTTGAAAATATAGAATAGAATGATCGTTTTAAGGCCATTTTCCCCGCTAGAGCAGGGGTTAGCCTTGCGGGCCCCATGACAATCATGGTTCCCTGTTTGAGGCAATGTTTTTTTTACGGCCGGATGCCCTTCCTGACGCCAACCATTGGTCGCCTCTTACGATGCGCAGGGATACGGTGTACCTATTCTAAGCCGGGGTACACACCGGGATCATTCATCCCAGCAAGCTGGTACTCATTTTGCCGACCTTGGAAGGATGATAGGCTGAGTCAACCCCCCTGGTGTTAATTTAGCGATCGACCGGGATTCGAACCCAGGATCCTAGGCATCCCAAGCCGGCACCCTAACCGCTAAGCCAACATCCAGGTTGGATGAGTGATTTTTATATTGTAGCCACCTGCAACTCACCACAGGTGAGTTCAATTCCAAAGTAAAGGAGAATCACCTGCTTGAAATCTAATTATTTCTAACAACTTCTAAAAGGTGCCAATAATATCGTCCGGGCCCTTTTAGGATTTGTATGTGGAATAAGCTGAGTTTTAGTATTTTTTTCAGCTTTTTTGTTTTGTTGCACTGCAAACTAAAGAAATACAAATGTTGATACCAAAATATTTTTTAAATACAACAATTTTCTGGAAGAAATGGTGAATTATTTGAAAAAAGTGCAAGGGTGCCAATATTTTTGGCCACAACTGTAATTGGTGAGCAAATCTTCCAAGGCGAAGTTAACTTTTTCAGCATCTTCAACATAAACAACTTTCCAATTGCCCTGGTGACAACATTGAGAATGTGAAGATTCCACTTTAGATCAGATGAGATGATGAGATCAGATGCGATTTGCGGTACAGTCGCTTTGATAGTAAATTGAGGCCTTTACGGAGGCTTTTACATCAAACAAACTACCATAAGGGAACTTTTGTCAGTATTCAGCTTCATGTTATTTTTAATTGCCCATTGAGGAAAGTTATTTCAGGCAGATTGTAGTTTCATATTAGTTTGCCTGCCCCTTGAATTCTCAATCAGTGTCATGTCATCAACATACTTATGGGTGAGGATATGAGCACAATCATCAAGCACAGTCAACAATCATTCAACAATCATCAAGCACAGTCAACAATCATTCAACAATCATCAAGCACAGTCAATGCATCATTGATTTGAACCAAAAGGGTATGAGCACAATCATCAAGCACAGTCAATGCATCATTGATTTGAACCAAAAGGGTATGAGCACAATCATCAAGCACAGTCAATGCATCATTGATTTGAACCAAAAGGGTGTGAGCACAATCATCAAGCACAGTCAATGAATGCATCATTGATTTGAACCAAAAGGGTATGAGCACAATCATCAAGCACAGTCAATGCATCATTGATTTGAACCAAAAGGATATGAGCACAATCATCAAGCACAGTCATTGCATCATTGATTTGAACCAAAAGGGTATGAGCACAATCATCAAGCACAGTCAATGAATGCATCATTGATTTGAACCAAAAGGGTATGAGCACAATCATCAAGCACAATCAATGCATCATTGATTTGAACCAAAAGGGTATGAGCACAATCATCAAGCACAGTCAATGAATGCATCATTGATTTGAACCAAAAGGGTATGAGCACAATCATCAAGCACAGTCAATGCATCATTGATTTGAACCAAAAGGGTGTGAGCACAATCATCAAGCACAGTCAATGCATCATTGATTTGAACCAAAAGGGTATGAGCACAATCATCAAGCACAGTCAATGCATCATTGATTTGAACCAAAAGGGTATGAGCACAATCATCAAGCACAGTCATTGCATCATTGATTTGAACCAAAAGGGTATGAGCACAATCATCAAGCACAGTCATTGCATCATTGATTTGAACCAAAAGGATATGAGCACAATCATCAAGCACAGTCAATGAATGCATCATTGATTTGAACCAAAAGGGTATGAGCACAATCATCAAGCACAGTCAATGCATCATTGATTTGAACCAAAAGGGTATGAGCACAATCATCAAGCACAGTCATTGCATCATTGATTTGAACCAAAAGGGTATGAGCACAATCATCAAGCACAGTCAATGCATCATTGATTTGAACCAAAAAACCGAGAGGGCCCAATGTAATACCCTATGGTACCCCTGCACAGAGGGTTCGATATACAGAAAAGGACCCTTGTATTTAACACATTGTTATGCTAGGTGGATTGGTCACGCCAGGTGTTTCGATATGTTGGGTGGTGCTGGTTATGCTGGGTGGTGTTCGTTTTTGGGTGGTGCTGGTTATGCTGGGTGGTGTTCGTTTTTTGATGGTGTTCGTTTTTGGGTGGTGCTGGTTATGCTGGGTGGTGTTCGTTTTTGGATGGTGTTCGTTTTTGGGTGGTGTTGGTTATGCTGGGTGGTGTTCGTTTTTGGATGGTTTTGTTATGTTGTGTGGTGTTCGTTTTTCGGTGGTGTTGATTATTCTGGGTGGTGTTCGTTTTTGTGTGGTGTTGGTTATGCTGGGTGGTGTTCGTTTTTGGGTGGTGTTCGTTTTTTGGTGGTGTTGGTTACGCTGGGTGGTATTCGTGGTGGTGTTGTGGTGGTGGTGGTGTTGGTTGGTGGTTGGTGGTTCGTTTTGGTGGTGTTGGTTACGCTGGGTGGTGTTCGTTTTTGGATGGTTTTGTTATGTTGTGTGGTGTTCGTTTTTGGGCGGTGTTGGTTATGCTGGGTGGTGTTGGTTATGCTGGGTGGTGTTCGTTTTTGGGTGGTGTTGGTTCTGCTGGGTGGTGTTGGTTATGCTGGGTGGTGTTGGTTCTGCTGGGTGGTATTCGTTTTTGGGTTGTGTTGGTTATGCTGGGTGGTGTTCGTTTTTGGGTGGTGCTGGTTATGCTGGGTGGTGTTGCTTATGCTGGGTGGTGTTGGTTATGCTGGGTGGTGTTGGTTCTGCTGGGTGGTATTCGTTTTTGGGTTGTGTTGGTTATGCTGGGTGGTGTTCGTTTTTGGGTGGTGCTGGTTATGCTGGGTGGTGTTCGTTTTTTGATGGTGTTCGTTTTTGGGTGGTGTTGGTTATGCTGGGTGGTGTTCGTTTTTGGATGGTTTTGTTATGTTGTGTGGTGTTCGTTTTTCGGTGGTGTTGATTATTCTGGGTGGTGTTCGTTTTTGTGTGGTGTTGGTTATGCTGGGTGGTGTTCGTTTTTGGGTGGTGTTCGTTTTTGGGTGGTGTTCGTTTTTTGGTGGTGTTGGTTACGCTGGGTGGTGTTCGTTTTTGGATGGTTTTGTTATGTTGTGTGGTGTTCGTTTTTGGGCGGTGTTGGTTATGCTGGGTGGTGTTGGTTATGCTGGGTGGTGTTCGTTTTTGGGTGGTGTTGGTTCTGCTGGGTGGTATTCGTTTTTGGGTTGTGTTGGTTATGCTGGGTGGTGTTCGTTTTTTGGTGGTGTTGGTTACGCTGGGTGCTGTGCGTTTTTTGGTGGTGTTGGTTACGCTGGGTGGTGTTCGTTTTTGGATGGTTTTGTTATGTTGTGTGGTGTTCGTTTTTGGGCGGTGTTGGTTATGCTGGGTGGTGTTGGTTATGCTGGGTGGTGTTCGTTTTTGGATGGTTTTGTTATGTTGTGTGGTGTTCGTTTTTCGGTGGTGTTGATTATTCTGGGTGGTGTTCGTTTTTGTGTGGTGTTCGTTATGCTCGGTGGTGTTCGTTTTTGGGCTGTGTTGGTTATGCTGGGTGGTGTTCGTTTTTGGGTGGTGTTCGTTTTTGGGTGGTGTTCGTTTTTGGGTGGTGTTCGTTTTTGGGTGGTGTTGGTTATGCTGGGTGGTGTTGGTTACGCTGGGTGGTGTTGGTTATGCTGGGTGGTGTTCGTTTTTGGGTGGTGTTGGTTATGCTGGGTGGTGTTCGTTTTTGGGCTGTGTTGGTTATGCTGGGTGGTGTTCGTTTTTGGGTGGTGTTCGTTTTTGGGTGGTGTTCGTTTTTGGGTGGTGTTCGTTTTTGGGTGGTGTTGGTTATGCTGGGTGGTGTTGGTTACGCTGGGTGGTGTTGGTTATGCTGGGTGGTGTTCGTTTTTGGATGGTTTTGTTATGTTGTGTGGTGTTCGTTTTTCGGTGGTGTTGATTATTCTGGGTGGTGTTCGTTTTTGTGTGGTGTTCGTTATGCTCGGTGGTGTTCGTTTTTGGGCTGTGTTGGTTATGCTGGGTGGTGTTCGTTTTTGGGTGGTGTTCGTTTTTGGGTGGTGTTCGTTTTTGGGTGGTGTTGGTTATGCTGGGTGGTGTTCGTTTTTGGGTGGTGTTCGTTTTTGGGCTGTGTTGGTTATGCTGGGTGGTGTTCGTTTTTGGGTGGTGTTCGTTTTTGGGTGGTGTTCGTTTTTGGGTGGTGTTGGTTATGCTGGGTGGTGTTGGTTACGCTGGGTGGTGTTGGTTACGCTGGGTGGTGTTGGTTATGCTGGGTGGTCGTTTTTGGGCGGTGTTGGTTATGCTGGGTGGTGTTCGTTTTTGGGTTGTGTTGGTTATGCTGGCTGGTGTTCGTTTTTGGGCGGTGTTGGTTATGCTGGGTGGTGTTCGTTTTTGGGTTGTGTTGGTTATGCTGGGTGGTGTTCGTTTTTGGATGGTTTTGTTATGTTGTGTGGTGTTCGTTTTTCGGTGGTGTTGATTATTCTGGGTGGTGTTCGTTTTTGTGTGGTGTTCGTTATGCTCGGTGGTGTTCGTTTTTGGGCTGTGTTGGTTATGCTGGGTGGTGTTCGTTTTTGGGTGGTGTTCGTTTTTGGGTGGTGTTGGTTATGCTGGGTGGTGTTGGTTACGCTGGGTGGTGTTGGTTATGCTGGGTGGTGTTCGTTTTTGGGCGGTGTTGGTTATGCTGGGTGGTGTTCGTTTTTGGGTGGTGTTGGTTACGCTGGGTGGTGTTGGTTATGCTGGGTGGTGTTCGTTTTTGGGTGGTGTTCGTTTTTGGGTGGTGTTGGTTATGCTGGGTGGTGTTGGTTATGCTGGGTGGTGTTCGTTTTTGGGTGGTTTGGTTATGTTGTGTGGTGTTCGTTTTTGAATGGTTTGGTTATGCTGGGTGGTGTTGGTTATGCTGGGTGGTTTTCGTTTTTGGGTGGTGTTCGTTTTTGTGTGGTGTTGGTTATGCTGGGTGGTTTTCGTTTTTGGGTGGTGTTCGTTTTTGGGTGGTGTTGGTTATGCTGGGTGGTGTTGGTTATGCTGGGTGGTGTTGGTTATCCTGGGTCGTGTTGGTTATGCTGGGTGGTGTTGGTCATGCTGGGTGGTGTTCGTTTTTGGGTGGAGTTGGTTATGCTGGGTGGTGTTCGTTTTTGGGTGGAGTTGGTTATGCTGGGTGGTGTTCGTTTTTGGGTGGAGTTGGTTATGCTGGGTGGTGTTCGTTTTTGGGTTGTGTTGGTTATGCTGGCTGGTGTTCGTTTTTGGGCGGTGTTGGTTATGCTGGGTGGTGTTCGTTTTTGGGTTGTGTTGGTTATGCTGGGTGGTGTTCGTTTTTGGATGGTTTTGTTATGTTGTGTGGTGTTCGTTTTTCGGTGGTGTTGATTATTCTGGGTGGTGTTCGTTTTTGTGTGGTGTTCGTTATGCTCGGTGGTGTTCGTTTTTGGGCTGTGTTGGTTATGCTGGGTGGTGTTCGTTTTTGGGTGGTGTTCGTTTTTGGGTGGTGTTGGTTATGCTGGGTGGTGTTGGTTACACTGGGTGGTGTTGGTTATGCTGGGTGGTGTTCGTTTTTGGGCGGTGTTGGTTATGCTGGGTGGTGTTCGTTTTTGGGTGGTGTTGGTTACGCTGGGTGGTGTTGGTTACACTGGGTGGTGTTGGTTATGCTGGGTGGTGTTCGTTTTTGGGCGGTGTTGGTTATGCTGGGTGGTGTTCGTTTTTGGGTGGTGTTCGTTTTTGGGTGGTGTTGGTTATGCTGGGTGGTGTTGGTTATGCTGGGTGGTGTTCGTTTTTGGGTGGTTTGGTTATGTTGTGTGGTGTTCGTTTTTGAATGGTTTGATTATGCTGGGTGGTGTTGGTTATGCTGGGTGGTTTTCGTTTTTGGGTGGTGTTCGTTTTTGTGTGGTGTTGGTTATGCTGGGTGGTGTTCGTTTTTGGGTGGTGTTGGTTATGCTGGGTGGTGTTGGTTATGCTGGGTGGTGTTGGTTATGCTGGGTGGTGTTGGTTATCCTGGGTCGTGTTGGTTATGCTGGGTGGTGTTGGTCATGCTGGGTGGTGTTCGTTTTTGGGTGGAGTTGGTTATGCTGGGTGGTGTTCGTTTTTGGGTGGAGTTGGTTATGCTGGGTGGTGTTCGTTTTTGGGTGGAGTTGGTTATGCTGGGTAGTGTTCGTTTTTAGGTGGTGTTGGTTATGCTGGGTGGTGTTCGTTTTTGAATGGTTTGGTTATGCTGGGTGGTGTTCGTTTTTGGGTGGTGTTGGTTATGCTGGGTGGTGTTCGTTTTTGGCTGGTGTTGGTTATGCTGGGTGGTGTTCGTTTTTGGATGGTTTGGTTATGCTGGGTGGTGTTGGTTATGCTGGGTGGTGTTGGTTATGCTGGGTGGTGTTGGTTATGCCGGGTGGTGTTGGTTATGCTGGGTGGTGTTGGTTATGCTGGGTTGTGTTGGTTATGCTGGGTGGTGTTGGTTATGCTGGGTGGTGTTCGTTTTTGGGTGGTGTTGGTTATGCTGGGTGGTGTTGCTCATGCTGGGTGGTTTTTTTTTTTTTTTTTTTTTTTTTTTTTTTTTTTTTTTTTTTTTTTTTTGTATACAAGATCGAGGCTCGTGAAAGAGCGAACATTAATCACACAGAAAGACAAACAGACACATAAAACAAATAACATCGGGAGCGGTAGACAAGATGGGGAGAGAGGGGGAAGGACACAAACACAACATTTGAGAGCAGGGACCAGCTGGTTGAGCTGGGGTACTCAGCAGACAGGATGCATCTGTTTCCAAAGGTGGTGGGCTGTGCACCAACTGATGAGGTTAGCGTACACCGCCATCGATGACACCGCCACAAATGGCGGAACAGATGATGTGGTGTTCGTTATGTTGGGCAGTGTTGGTTATGTTGGGCAGTGTTGGTTATGTTGGGCAGTGTTTGTTTATGTTGGGTGGTGTTGGTTATGTTGGGTGGTGTTCGTTTTTGTGTGGTGTTGGTTATGCTGGGTGGTGTTCGTTTTTGGATGGTTTGGTCATGCTGGATGGTGTTCGTTTTTGGGTAGTGTTCGTTTTTTGGGTGGTGTTGGTTTTGCTGGGTGGTGTTCGTTTTTGGATGGTTTGGTCATGCTGGATGGTGTTCGTTTTTGGGTGGTGTTCGTTTTTTGGTGGTGTTGGTTATGCTGGGTAGTGTTCGTTTTTTGGGTGGTGTTGGTTTTGCTGGGTGGTGTTCGTTTTTTGGGTGGTGTTGGTTTTGCTGGGTGGTGTTCGTTTTTGGGCGGTGTTGGTTATGCTGGGTGGTGTTGGTTATGCTGGGTGGTGTTCGTTTTTTGGGTGGTGTTGGTTTTGCTGGGTGGTGTTGGTTATGCTGGGTGGTGTTCGTTTTTTGGTGGTGTTGGTTATGCTGGGTGGTGTTCGTTTTTTGGCGGTGTTGGTTATGCTGGGCGGTGTTGGTTATGCTGTGTGGTGTTGGTTATGCTGGGTGGTGTTCTTTTTTGGGTGGTGTTGGTTATGCTGGGTGGTGTTCGTTTTTGGATGGTGTTGGTTATTCTGGGTGGTGTTGGTTATTCTGGGTGGTGTTGGTTATGCTGGGTGGTGTTGGTTATGCTGTGTGGTGTTGGTTATGCTGGGTCATGTTCGTTTTTGGGTGGTGTTGGTTATGCTGGGTTGTGTTGGTTATGCTGGGTGGTGTTCGTTTTTGGGTGGTGTTCGTTTTTGGTTGGTGTTAGTTATGCTGGTTGGTGTTCGTTTTTGGGTTGTCTTGGTTATGCTGGGTGGTGTTCGTTTTTGGGTGGTGTTCGTTTTTGGGTGGTGTTCGTTTTTGGGTGGTGTTGGTTATGCTGGGTGGTGTTCGTTTTTGGGTGGTTTTGGTTATGCTGGGTGGTGTTCGTTTTTGGGTGGTGTTGGTTTTGCTGGGTGGTGTTCGTTATGCTGGGTGGTGTTGGTTATGCTGGGTGGTGTTGGTTATGCTGGGTGGTGTTGGTTATGCTGGGTGGTGTTGGTTATGCTGGGTGGTGTTGGTTATGCTGGGTGGTGTTCGTTTTTGGGCGGTGTTGGTTATGCTGGGCGGTGTTGGTTATGCTGTGTGGTGTTGGTTATGCTGGGTGGTGTTGGTTATGCTGGGTGGTGTTCGTTTTTGGATGGTGTTGATTATTCTGGGTGGTGTTCGTTTTTGTGTGGTGTTGGTTATGCTGGGTGGTGTTCGTTTTTGGATGGTTTGGTTATGTTGTGTGGTGTTCGTTTTTCGGTGGTGTTGATTATTCTGGGTGGTGTTCGTTTTTGTGTGGTGTTGGTTATGCTGGATGGTGTTCGTTTTTAGGTGGTGTTGGTTATGCTGGGTGGTGTTGGTTATTCTGGGTGGTGTTGGTTATGCTGGGTGGTGTTGGTTATGCTGGGTCATGTTCGTTTTTGGGTGGTGTTGGTTATGCTGGGTTGTGTTGGTTATGCTGGGTTGTGTTGGTTATGCTGGGTGGTGTTCGTTTTTGGGTGGTGTTCGTTTTTGGTTGGTGTTAGTTATGCTGGGTGGTGTTCGTTTTTGGGTTGTCTTGGTTATGCTGGGTGGTGTTGGTTATGCTGGGTGGTTTGCCGTTGTTTTCTTAGCACTTGGTGAGGGCAGGAATTTGTGACTCGTTCAGAGTACCGTCGATAACTCGCCCACTCCATGATAGACACAGTGGACTCCTCCGTGAGGTAGATACCGTGGGATTGACAATGTGGGATCCTCCGTGGGATTGACAATGTGGGATCCTCCGTGGGATTGAGACAATGTGGGATCCTCTGAGGGATTGACAATGTGGGATCCTCTGAGGGATTGACAATGTGGGATATCCTCCGAGGGATTGACAATGTGGGATATTCTCCGAGGGATTGACTATGTGGGACATCCTCCGAGGGATTGACAATGTAGGATCCTTCGAGGGTTTGACAATGTGGTATCCTACGAGGGATTGACAATGTGGGATATCCTCCGAGGGATTGACAATGTAGGATCCTTCGAGGGTTTGACAATGTGGTATCCTCTGAGGGATTGACCATGTGGGATCCTCTGAGGGATTGAGAATGTGGGATCCTCCGAGGGATTGACAATGTGGGATCCTCCGAGGGATTGACAATGTGGAATATTCTCCGAGGGATTGACAATGTGGGATCCTCCGAGGGTTTGACAATGTGGAATATTCTCCGAGGGATTGACAATGTAGGATCCTCCGAGGGATTGACAATGTGGGATATTCTCTGAGGGATTGACAATGTGGGATCCTCCGAGGGATTGAGAATGTGGCAACCTCTGAGGGATTGAGAATGTGGGAATCCTCCGAGGGTTTGAGAATGTGGGATCCTCCGAGGGATTGACAATGTGGTATCCTCCGAGGGATTGACAATGTGGGATCTTCCGAGAGATTGACAATGTGGGATCTTCCGAGGGATTGAAAATGTGGGATCCTCCGAGGGATTGACAATGTGGTATCCTCCGAGGGACTGACAATGTGGGATCCTCCGAGGGATTGAGAATGTGGGATCCTCCGAGGGATTTAGAATGTGGCATCCTCCGAGGGATTGAGAATGTGGGAATCCTCCGAGGGATTGAGAATGTGGGATCCTCCGAGGGATTGAGAATGTGGGATCCTCCGAGGGATTGACAATGTAGGATCTTCCCAGGGTTTGACAATGTGGTATCCTCTGAGGGATTGAGAATGTGGGATCCTCTGAGGGATTGACAATGTGGGAATCCTCTGAGGGATTGACAATGTGGGATCCTCCGAGGGATTGACAATGTGGGATCCTCCGAAGGATTGACAATGTAGGATCTTCCGAGGGTTTGACAATGTGGTATCCTCTGAGGGATTGAGAATGTGGGATCCTCCGAGGGATTGAGAATGTGGGATCCTCCGAGGGATTGAGAATGTGGCATCCTCTGAGGGATTGAGAATGCAGGAATCTTCCGAGGGTTTGAGAATGTGGGATCCTCCGAGGGATTGACAATGTGGTATCCTCCGAGGGTTTGACAATGTGGGATCTTCCGAGAGATTGACAATGTGGGATCTTCTGAGGGATTGACAATGTGGGATTCTCCGAGGGATTGACAATGTGGGATCCTCCGAGGGATTGACAATGTAGGATCCTCCGAGGTTTTCACAATGTGGTATCCTCTGAGGGATTGACAATGTGGGATCCTCCGTGGGATTGAGAATGTGGGATCCTCCGTGGGATTGAGAATGTGGGATCCTCCGAGGGATTTAGAATGTGGCATCCTCCGAGGGATTGAGAATGTGGGAATCCTCCGAGGGATTGAGAATGTGGGATCCTCCGAGGGATTTAGAATGTGGCATCCTCCGAGGGATTGAGAATGTGGGAATTCTCTGAGGGATTGAGAATGTGGGATCCTCCGAGGGATTTAGAATGTGGCATCCTCTGAGGGATTGAGAATGTGGGATCCTCCGAGGGATTGACAATGTGGGATCCTCCGAGGGATTGGCAATGTGGGATCCTCCGAGGGATTGAGAATGTGGGATCCTCCGAGGGATTGACAATGTAGGATCCACAGAGGGATTGACAATGTGGGATCCTCCGAGGGATTGACAATGTGGGATCCTCCGAGGGATTGAGAATGTGGGATCCTCCGAGGGATTGAGAATGTGGGATCCTCCGAGGGATTGACAATGTGGGATCCACAGAGGGATTGACAATGTGGGATCCTCCGATGGATTGACAATGTGGGATCCTCCGAGGGATTGACAATGTGGGATCCTCCGAGGGATTGAGAATGTGGGATCCTCCGAGGGATTTAGAATGTGGCATCCTCCGAGGGATTTAGAATGTGGCATCCTCCGAGTGATTGAGAATGTGGGATCCTCCGAGGGATTGAGAATGTGGCATCCTCCGAGGGATTGAGAATGTGGGAATCCTCCGAGGGATTGAGAATGTGGGATCCTCCGAGGGATTGACAATGTGGGATCCTCCGAGGGATTGACAATGTGGGATCCTCCGAGGGATTGACAATGTGGGATCCTCCGAGGGATTGACAATGTGGGATCCTCCGAGGGATTGACAATGTGGGATCCTCCGAGGGATTGACAATGTGGGATCCTCCGTGGGATCGATTGCACATACCCATATTGATGTCTCCACGCAACACTTGTAACACCAGGTAAGAGGTAGTTTACGGCTGGGTCGGCATTGGAACCCAGTCTCGATATCTCAGAAGGGAGTATGTACGCCTCTCAGGTATCCCTACCATCCCACAATCAACAAATCATCACCTGAATGTAAGTTCCTTGGGCACTCCTTGCTTTGCCTCTGTATTCCTATCATTCCATTGAGGCTGGAATGTCATCACTACAATTGATGAAGTTATTTAATGTCGAGAATGTATTTACATTAACCTCAACGGGAATGTGTTACTGTGATAAAAGTTTTTACTGTGCTAAAGCAATGTTGATTGAGGTTGTCCAATGCATTGCAACAGTGTATGGACAAAGGTGGGACAGGGTGCCTCAGACAGGAAAGGTGGAGTTAAGATTTTACACCTGCTTCGCACTTTTCTTCCCTTGAAGAAATGGAACCTTCGAGCCTCGTCGTTTTGTGCTGACCATTTTTCATTTTCAAATTGCCTTCATATTGTTAACCAGAGTTCCCTCTGGTTCAGTCGTTGAGGAGACTGAACATATGTGGGACTTTCAAAAATTAGATGAATGACATATTTCATCAATATTCCAAGACCCGCAAACTCTTATTTTTTTCATTGAACAGGTAAACAAACATATATGAGTATGGAAAAAAAATCCAGGTGTATACACGTATCCCTGTAGGTCGACATACACTGCAGCATTGTGGGTGTGACCTTTTGCTTACACTTTGGGAGAAATCTTTTCTGGGGCCAAATAAATGTATTTTATTCATCATGTGCCCTCATATGATGCCATAAGGATTGATGCTTTACAAGTTTGTTTGTGTGTTTGTGTGTGTGTGTGTGTGTGTGTGTGTGTGTGTGTTTCTGTGTGTGTGTGTGTTTCTGTGTGTGTGTGTGTTTTGTGTGTGTTTGTGTGTGTGTGTGTTTGTGTGTGTTTATGTGTTTGTGTGTGTTTATGTGTTTGTGTGTTTTTGTGTTTTTGTGTATGTGTGTTTATGTGTCTGTGTGTGTGTGTGTTTCTGTGTTTGTGTATGTGTGTTTCTGTGTCTGTGTGTGTGTTTGTGTGTGTGTGTGTGTATTTGTGTGTGTGTGTGTGTGTGTGTGTGTGTGTGTGTGTGTGTGTGTGTGTGTGTGTGTGTTTCTGTGTCTGTGTGTGTGTTTTGTGTGTGTGTATTTCTGTGTTTGTGTGTGTTTATGTATTTGTGTGTTAGTGTGGATGTTTCTGTGTCTGTGTGTGTGTTTGTGTGTGTGTGTGTTTCTGTGTTTGTGTGTCTGTGTGTGTTTTTGTTTGTTATCTCCATTTGCGGATTTCAGGAGGTGGAACGGATTCCTCCCAGGTCTGGAAGTATCAACCTCCGTTTCAGTAAGGTATCATGATTTATGGACCAGTTTGTGAAGCTTTCTTATTCTCAAAGTTTTGTTCCATGGCTCTTTTGGCTCTTTTGGCTCTTTTGAAGATTGTCACTGAGCCTCGTACAACCTCCAACTGCAGTTCGTTTGTAGTAATGTTCCCAGGGATGGTTTTTAAGATCTCTGTAATGTTCTTCTTCATCATTCTTGTTCCTCCAATAATCACTGGTACAATTTCGGTGCTCTTCAGCTTCCAGGATCTCTTCACTTCATTTTTGAGATTTTGGTATTTGGCCATTTTCTTGATTTCTGCATTGTTTCGGCCAATATCGCTGGTACTGACACCTCCATTAGCAATGCTGTCTTTTCCTTTTTTTTTTTTTTTTTTTACACCTCAGTACCATATCTGGTCACATCTGATGGGATCATTAGGTCATATGTGAGCATTACTTCATTGTTTTCAGTGATTGTTTTTGGTTCATGTTTCGAATGAGTTTTGTGGACCTGGAATATTGAAATTCTGCAGATGTGCCAGTGGATTACTCAACATACCTTGTTGTGCCTTTGGGTGTACAGCTACTCTGACACGAGTTGTTTACATCCAGATAGGAAGTGATTCGTACTTTCTGCTTCCACCTTGCAAAACCTACACCTGTTTGATTGACTCAGTCCCACCATCTTTTTAAAGCCATTGGTGTAGCATCCTTGGTCTTGGGCGTTAATAATGATTAGTCCTCCATCCCAGTTGAGCCGACCTCTTCTTAACCATTCCTAAGATCCTTCTTTGTTTACTCCCAATCTGTCCAACTCTTTTTTTTCTGCTCTTTTATCATTTTCCCAGTTGTCGGGGTATATCTGTTGATATTTCATTATATATATATATACATATATATATATAATTATATAGTCGTGTTCCTCGCGATTTAAAAACCGACCAAGGAAAGAGATTAACCGAGCAAGCTTTAACTCTGAAGGCGTTCAGTTCAAATATGGCAAAGTTCATACACACACGGGGAGGGAGGAGGGTGAGGCGGATGCTGAAGTTCTTTACCTCACGGTTCCGACAGCAGCCCTCAAGCCTGTAAAGTAATAACTCGAACGGGAAACGGCTTTCATGTACAAAAATAAACAGGTTTATTACCGCGGATGCCAATAACAATGAAACGCGCCGGTAACTAAATATAATCCTAAATTGGATCCCATGCACCTGACTTCAACAACACAGACGAAAGGATGAAAGAAACTAAAATAAAATGCGTATGGTTATTGTACTTATCGCAACCAGCTCGTGTGTCAGGGATCGTCTGGGGTGGGGGTTCTGGGATGGATGGATAGCTCCGGTCGGCAGGAAGAAAGGCCTTGATGCGCCCCCGCTCACCAGGCCTCGATAAAACCTCTCGTGCCAAGCGAGCAAGCGGGCGTGCAACCCACTTCGCCAGCCGTGGAATGTCCTCCCAAATTCGGCATGAAGCTGCGATGCACCCAACGTTCAGGTCGCAAAGGGGAGAGTCGAGGTGAAGGAAGGCGTGAGGGCAAGAACAGCGATGTCCAGACACCAACGTCTACCTAAACGAGCAGGGACGAGAGAGACAAAATGTCGGTCTCTTCTTTTTGTCAATCCCTCGTTACGTCACCTCCCTCTCTGTGCCAATCCTTGCCGGCCAACATCACAGGCGCAATTCTCCACCAATGGCCGCGTCACGTCTCTCTCATCCCATTCGTCGGTGGCCAATCAGTATGCCACTTTCTTTGCTCTTGCTTCACCAATCCCAGCGAGCTGCTTCTTGCTTTTACCCTGACCAATCACCAGTCCTCTCCCACTCCGCCAATCGGCGGCCCTTGTCCTGTGGTTTCTTCCTTCTACCAATCCTTCGCAAGGTGGGCGTGGCCTCAGCCTGCCTGAGCAATGAGTGTTACTATGCAAGCTGGTGATGTGGCTGGCTGCAGCCGCATCGGCGGTGCCCAGAACTGGCTTCCTGTGGGTTTTGTTATTAGGGGGGAATTAATTTGTGTGTTTGTGTGGTGCAACTAGTGGGCCTATCTAATGTCTATGGTGTGTTGCCATACGGGACACAGGTATGATCACAGAGGGAACGACCCCGGGGAATTCGCATAATCCCTACAACTACTTAACATTCCCCGCCCCCTGATGGCGGGGACACATATCCAACTTATCCGACATCCAGGCTATATTACATCAAGATTCCCTATCACGACAGCCAAAGCATGATACCTATTCAGATCTACCTAAATATATTGTTGCGAATATGGAATTTGACCTCCATATCCGCTTGTAAATATTCCCCTATTTTCTCCGATACTCCCCAACTTTCCCCGATCCCCCATTCCCTAGTCCCATTGCATGTAAATAACAATCAGTAGAGCCGACCTTCCCCTTATTCCCCCATTAAATGTCGTGCCCAGGTCCACCGCACCACAGGTAGACAACTTTCGGACATCTTCCTAGTTATTCTTATTCTATGTCAGTTAAGGCCTCGTCTCCATTAATTATGACTCTTCGTTGCACCAGAATGTGATTATATGGCATCAGTAGGAAGTTTAGGACCTCCCCATACCTCTCCGCATCTCTTCCCCATGAAGAAGCGCCAACTACAACAACAACAACAAAAGAGGGGGGCGGCGCGGTGACGGCATGGGGAGTGGGCGTCCTCCTTCCGGCTCGGTTAGCCGCCATTGACCACGCGCTCCACGGGGTTACCACGAAGGGGCTCCCTGTCGGCCCCTCGTCAAGGGCGGAGCCGGTAACCCCCGCACCCAATGAGAAGCCATGGGCCGATGCCATCTGGGGCGGCGCTAACGAGCCGAGGGCGTGTCACTCCCCGCCGGATATACGCGGCCCCGCGCCGGACGTGACGTGAGATGCGCCCCGAGCTTGGAAGGAAAAGACGCCACCCTCCCGAGCGCTGAGCGACCTCCCCAGCTTGAGACCAAAGTCGCGACCCACAAGCGCTGTGATACCTTCACGCATCTCTGGACACCACCGTACGTGATCCTGCCCTGAGCACAGGTGCACCTGGAGCGATCGCTACCCGCTTTCCTGGCCATCAAACCCCGTGTGAGTGAGCCTTGTCCCGCGTTTACCTGTCGTCTGTCCGGGGATAATATAAGTGTGTATAAGTGCCTGTCTTCCTATGCTGTCCCTCTTGTAGTTGTAATCTAACCTTTTTCCGTACGAATATACTTGAGAACTGAACCCCTGGTGTCGTATTGTGTGATTGTAATCCAGCCGGGTGTCTTCTTTTTCTTATTGAGCCAGCATAGCGCGATTAGTCAACCCCGGGTGCAATCGGGGTAACTTGTACGGATACGGCGGCCATCCCGCTCGGCCCACCATACCATCAAAGTCGTATCTGTAACAATTGGTGTCGGGAGTGAGATTCGAGGCCCGACCAAATTTTGAAGAAAAAAAAAACGAATAGAGGAAAAAAAAAAAATTTGGTCAAAATTTGGAGCGGCCGAAATTTGTTTTGTTTTACGAAACTCGAATTTTGCAAGTCGCGCTATGGCGGATCAAGACGGCTGGGGTCCGGTAGGGGAGAGTGAAGCAGGGTCGGTCCAGGACCAAATTGAGACACGTGAGGAGAGCGAAACAGCGGGGGTAGCAAACGCACAAAATGGCGCCTCGCTGGTCACCGCGCCCGCGACCGTAGCAGCGCCGCCGATGGATTGGGGCCTATTTATGGAACAAATAAAGGCGCTCATGGTCCAGACAAGTGAAGACCTGAGGAATGACTTGGGAAACCAAATGGGGGTAATGGGGAACCGGATGGATGCTCAGAGTGAGCAAATGGGGGTAATGAGGGACGAAGCGAGGGGTACCAGTGAGGGGTTAGACAATAATTTTGAGAAGTTAGACAAGAAATTTGGGAAGTTAGACAATAATTTTGAGGGGTTAGACAACGGGATAAAAGAGGTGAAACATGGGTTAACGGGGGTAGAAAACAGAATGGCCGCTCAAGAGAATCAAATGGAAGGGATGCAAAAGGGGTTAGAGGGGGTAGAAAATAGAATGGCTGCCCAGGAGAATCAGATAGAGGGAGTGAAAAATGGGTTAGAGGGGTTAGAAAACAGTATGGAAGGCAAATTGAGGGACATGAGGGACCAAGCGGAAAGGGAAGTTAAACAAATGGAGCAGCAGATAGAGGGGGTCAGAATGGGGGTAGAAACCAAACTGGATGCTCACAGGGAGGAAATGGAGCAGATGAGGGTGGCATCTGGGCAGGAGATGCAAGTGATGGGAGAGGAGATCAGAAGAGGAGTGAGTGAGGAGGTCGGAGGAGTGCGCGAGGAGGTGAGGCACTGTAAGGAGCGCATGGAGAAAGAGGTGAGAAAGGGGACTGTAAAATTGCAAGGTGGTATAGAGGAGTTGACGCTGGGAGTAGAACAACTGACAGTGGGACAAAAGGAGTTGGGGGACCAGGTAAAGAAGAACACAGCGGTAATAGAGGGTTTAAAATCGACACAGAAGGAGATGAAAAAGGACGTAGGGGTAATTAAAAAAGAGTGTCAGACGGTACATGAGGAC
Source organism: Myxine glutinosa (assembly GCF_964187855.1). NCBI lineage: Eukaryota > Metazoa > Chordata > Myxini > Myxiniformes > Myxinidae > Myxine > Myxine glutinosa. The sequence continues at coordinate 3,469,924 of NC_136267.1, read as the reverse complement.
CTGACGAGGAAAATGGACAAGGTGGTAGAGGTAATGGAGGTTAAAGAGCGGGAGGTGCGGGAGCACATAGAAAAAAATAAAGTGGAGTTAGAGGAAGAACTTAAAGGGGCGCACGAAGAGATGAAGGAGATGAAGCAAAAATTAGAAGAAGTGGAAGAAGGGGTGAGCGAAATTAAAAAGCGACGGAGAGAGGATAAGAAAGAGATAAAAGAGGAGGTAAAAGAATTGGTCCAGAGTCTGTGTTCGGATCGTGATGATGTGCTCATTAACCGGATGAGGGATTCGCAGGTGATGGAGGAGAAGCGAAGAGAAAGAGGACCCGGTGTAAGTGGTGACCAATATGGTCGTGCGTATGATGCGCCAGGGGATTTAAGAAGCTTGGGGGTCGAGATAGACCCGGGTGTTCGTGAGAGGCCATTGGTGAAGTGTGCGACAGGTCTGGTGTGCGAAAGAGGAGGTGTGCGAGAAAGTCCGACTCTGGGGTGTGTGAGAAAAAAGTGCATGCCAAGGAGTGAGGGTGTTGGCGAGAATGAGTCGGTCGTAGCGCATGTGCGAGAGAGCACATGGAAGCGTGCTGTGGTGAGTGTTACAGAGGGTGTAACGGGAGAGTGTGCGCGAGAAAGGTGTGTGACGGACAGGTGCATGGGGAAAGAGTGCGCTGTCAGAAGTAAGGAAGAGTGTCCACCTGTGGTGGGTGTTACAGAGGGTGTAACGGGAGAGTGTGCGCGAGAAAGGTGTGTGACCGACAGGTGCATGAGGAAAGAGTGCGCTGTCAGAAGTAAGGAAGAGTGTCCACCTGTGGTGAGTGTTACAGAGGGTGTAACGGGAGAGTGTGCGCGAGAAAGGTGTGTGACGGACAGGTGCATGGAGAAAGAGTGTGCTGTCAAGAGTAAGGGTGAGTGCGTTGTCACGAGTGGAGGTGAGAGTAGTGAGAGTAGTGAGAGTAGTGAGAGTGACAAGGAGCGTGAGTTGGTTGTGACAGGTGAGCGAGGATGTACACCTGGGATGGAAGGATGCACACCTGGAATGGTAGAGCGTGAATGGGAATGCACGCTGGAGTTGGTGGTGAGGCACGTGAGTGGGTGTGCGAATGAGGGCACACCTGTGATTGTCACAGAGGAGGTGACCGAGGAGGGGGCGCGAAGAGGTGTTTTGGTGAGGTGTGCGAGCAACGAATGTGTGCCAAAGTGTTCGGTGGTCAGGTGTGTGACCAAGGCTGTGAGTGGAATGAGGGTACCTGGGTGTGTAAGGAAAGGTACGAGGAGCATGGGCACGGCTGGAGGTGTGAGCAAGGAACGGGCTGCGGGGTGTAAGCGTCCAGGTGAAGCATCGACGTTAGACGGGGTAGAGTGTAGAACGACTTATAGCCGAATCGGGCCCTCGGTGCGTGCTGGGCCTCGCTTTGAACGGCCGCGTCCGTGCTCCACTAGGCGGAGCTGGCAGCCCGATAGAAAGGGTCGTCATGGCGACCACTTTTTGGTGAGACGTGCCGGCAGGTCGAGATCGGGACATTGGATGGCTCCACGCCGAGGTGATGCGTGGGATCTCGGCCCGGGTACGCCCCCGTCCCTGCCCCGAATGCCGGACGCATCCAGCCGCAGGCACAAAACAACCAGCATCCATTGCTTGGCTTTACGAAGCCGGGCTTTGGACAGGGATTGGCGCACCGAGAGGTATTAGTGAGTAGACTGGGTGATGAGGTTAGTGTTTTGGACCCCAAATTAGAGAAAAACAAAATGTGATGATTGGCAAAGGATTGGCAGTAGTGATTGGCAGATGATGGGCAGTGATTGGCAAATTGTTGATTTGTTGAAATCTGATGTGCAAAATTGGTAGTGAGAGACCCCCGATGTGGTGGGATGGCAAATCCACCATCCTTCCCATGTGGGGGGCAAAGGAGCAATAGCTTATGGGGTGTATGGCAGTGAAAACTAGCCCGGGTGGGTTAGGATATTGTGTGTAGGGATCTAGAGAAGATGACCTTAGGTAACGTTAAGGTTAGTTAGTGACTGATACCTGTAGTGGGGACGCAGGTAGATTAGTATGGATGATAATGACGAGGGAGCGCAATAGTTTAAAGGGACGACTGGGAAGCGCAAGTTTCAGAAGGGAGTAGTTAGCTGAGATGATGCTGTGTGTGTGAGGATTGAACAGGTGTGATTGCACAGGTGTGCAACTGGACAGGTGTGTGGAGCAGTGTATGAGTAGTGAGTGTTGTGGATCAGCGCGAATGCGCTTGGGGAGAGAAGGGTGCCGGTGGCACCAGGTGTGAGAGCACAGGTGTGCAAGTACAGGTGTGTGGAGAAAGTTGGAGTAAGTGGTACGGAGTGGTGTGCATGGTGCGAAGGTGTGGATGGGGGAAGAGTGGACCCCTTTCACGAGTACCCGGGGCGGGTAGTGTAAGTGTTAGGTAGAGGGTGCAGGTAAATTGTGGTTGGATATTGGCATTTGTGGTGCGGTTGCAGAATGGTGTTGTGAATGGGTGCATTAGTGTTGTGGAAATGGCTGGGCGTGTAGCCTGTTAGTGTGTGTAGTTGGTTGGGCACTCCACCACTGTGAGGATGTCGGCCAGGTGAGGCCGCAGGTGGGCTCTGGGAGCCGGTAGAGTTGTGGATGGGGCCCGAGGATCCGGAGGACGGACCCGGGTAGCCCAGTGCCAGAGAGGGCACCGAGTGGGGAGAGTGCCAGAGGGCCTGCCCCAGTTAGTTAGGTTAGGGTAAGGAGCAGGTAAGCTCGGAGGCAACTGCAGTGGTGGAGGTGTGCAGGTGGGTAGACCCACTGGGAGAGGTGAGGTACACGTCGCAGCCCAGAAATTGTACGAGGGCACCGGGAGATGAATCGGGGGAGTGAGACCCCAAATTGAAGAGCACCACAGTTTGGCCAATGGGAATTGGTTTTTAGAACCCATAGTGTAAGAGGGCCAATGGTTTGGCCGGAGAAAGACCCCGGGTAGTGTCAAGTTGTTAAAGTCATTTAGGAGATAGTTAGGATTGATGAACCTGTCGCACCATACGCAGCCACTTACCTGTGGTGATGATGATGACTCCACACCTGTGTTTTCTTTGTTTTGTGCAGGAAATGAGATTGCTGTGAGGATTTGTGAGACGCATCACGACGTGGATGAGACATTGGGGTGATTCCATCAGTCCCTCCCTAGGAGGGACTGATGATGAATTGGTGATGGCAAATTTTGATGTTGAGTTGGAGATGGCAAATTTTGATGAGAGTTGAAAATGGCAAATTTGATTGGTTAGGAGGGAGAGAAGACGAATTTGGTATATGGGAGGAACGGGGAAGACAGTAGGGATGTTTGTTGATTTGTAAAGTAGATGTTTATGGGTAGTGTTGTGTTGTGTGGATGCAGTAAGGGGTAAGGGAGGGGCCATGTAGGTTACCTGGTGGGGGGGGGGGGCGTACGATAGGAACGTACCTGTCTCACCTGGTTCCCATGTGCCCCCAGTGTGCATTACCTTACATTGCGTGCACTTTTGCGCCCTTACCACCTTACTCACTTGTCTGCTTCTTTTGTCTCCCACCTCCGAGGATCTGGCTTTGGGGTAGAGAGAGAGGAGAGAGAGGTGCTGGCTACGCAGTTGTGGGCCTGCACTTTCGCTGTTGGCTGCCTGGATCGATACACCATATGGACCGCAATGTTTGTGGCCACCCACAATGGACCGCAGTTCGTTTGCGGCCAAGCACCACCCGGGGATGGACCTATGGGTCAACGTGGCACCTATGCCATACAGGTGAACCACTTTTAGTTAACCACCAAGTGCACCACAAGAAGAGCAAGAGACACCTGCAGGGTTAGGGGTTGTTGAAGTTATTTTTATTCCAATGAACAATGGTGACTGCACCGATTGGTGGTGGGGTGGTGCTGTTGATGCTCGGAAAGGGTGCTCTGCACGTTATTAAAGGCCGTCGGCCACAGAGCACTCGTGGGTTGGTGTATCGATGTTGGCAAGCGCGCTCTCTCTATGCATAACATCTGCATGTGTTCCTCCAAAGACAGGTCCTGGATCGTAGTGTAAATATCAGCGTAGTCTTGTAAATAATGCTCCCTACCGGCTGTATGTTTAGTTTGAGGATTCTTTCCGGATTCGGTTATCCTGTGGGTGTGTTTCTGAGAGGAGAAGGGTGCAACGTCGCAGGGGGACATATTTACTCATTTGTGAATATCTATAAAACTGTCGCACTCAGGGTAGAGTTAATAGTAGAGGGAACTACATTGCGTGCCACACTAAAGTAGGTAAAAATTTATCGGGTCGGGACGCCCCGAGGGTAGAGAAGGGTGCAATGTTGCGAATATGGAATTTGACCTCCATATCCGCTTGTAAATATTCCCCTATTTTCTCCGATACTCCCCAACTTTCCCCGATCCCCCATTCCCTAGTCCCATTGCATGTAAATAACAATCAGTAGAGCCGACCTTCCCCTTATTCCCCCATTAAATGTCGTGCCCAGGTCCACCGCACCACAGGTAGACAACTTTCGGACATCTTCCTAGTTATTCTTATTCTATGTCAGTTAAGGCCTCGTCTCCATTAATTATGACTCTTCGTTGCACCAGAATGTGATTATATGGCATCAGTAGGAAGTTTAGGACCTCCCCATACCTCTCCGCATCTCTTCCCCATGAAGAAGCGCCAACTACAACAACAACAACAAAAGAGGGGGGCGGCGCGGTGACGGCATGGGGAGTGGGCGTCCTCCTTCCGGCTCGGTTAGCCGCCATTGACCACGCGCTCCACGGGGTTACCACGAAGGGGCTCCCTGTCGGCCCCTCGTCAAGGGCGGAGCCGGTAACCCCCGCACCCAATGAGAAGCCATGGGCCGATGCCATCTGGGGCGGCGCTAACGAGCCGAGGGCGTGTCACTCCCCGCCGGATATACGCGGCCCCGCGCCGGACGTGACGTGAGATGCGCCCCGAGCTTGGAAGGAAAAGACGCCACCCTCCCGAGCGCTGAGCGACCTCCCCAGCTTGAGACCAAAGTCGCGACCCACAAGCGCTGTGATACCTTCACGCATCTCTGGACACCACCGTACGTGATCCTGCCCTGAGCACAGGTGCACCTGGAGCGATCGCTACCCGCTTTCCTGGCCATCAAACCCCGTGTGAGTGAGCCTTGTCCCGCGTTTACCTGTCGTCTGTCCGGGGATAATATAAGTGTGTATAAGTGCCTGTCTTCCTATGCTGTCCCTCTTGTAGTTGTAATCTAACCTTTTTCCGTACGAATATACTTGAGAACTGAACCCCTGGTGTCGTATTGTGTGATTGTAATCCAGCCGGGTGTCTTCTTTTTCTTATTGAGCCAGCATAGCGCGATTAGTCAACCCCGGGTGCAATCGGGGTAACTTGTACGGATACGGCGGCCATCCCGCTCGGCCCACCATACCATCAAAGTCGTATCTGTAACAATATATATGCCCCTACCAAAAATTCATAACAATATGTATGCCTGTTTATATGTGTGTTTGTGTATTTTTGTGACTGGGTGCTGTCAGTTGAGTTGCAGAAATTCAATGAAATTTTGACTCCAGTGCAGGTCATTTCCTCAAATCCTGTTGTTCTCACATTTTTATAATTTCCACTCATCTCTCTTTCATTTTGAGGGCTGAAATTACTCCCGACACTCAGCATCTATCACAACCTCCCAATTTGCATTACTCTGTCTTCCGACTTCTATCCATATTTGTATTTTTTAATACTAAGATGATTTCTATCTATAGCCACAGGCTTGGTTTCATTATTCAGGATAGGCCTCGACTTCTCTTATAAAAGTCTTAGCCTCCTGTATTAGTCATTGTCATGTTTACCAAACTCTGGTAAGTGTTGTGATCATGCATTAGTTACAGCATCGTGATTGGTGGGGGTGCGAAGTCTCCATGGTGTTGTGTGCTCAGCAGCATCTCTCATGAAGATCATAATTCTGGATGTGTCCTGACCTTACAATATGGTGACAGTAGTGGGATGTTGAAGATTAACGAACCATTTAACTTTTGGTCTTTTTCTTTCTTTCCCACATTTGTACGTTGTGGGCCACGGCACATCATCACCGCAGTGGCACATTCTGTGTTTATTTTTCAACATGCCCAACTTTCCTACGAAGGACTGGTACAGCTCAGATTTGGTGAAGACTTACAAGTTGTTTAAGCAGCAAATGAACTTGGGGCTGTCAGATGAGGGCATTTATGAGGCCAGGAAGGCCACAAAGTTTGATTGCTCTGAGAGATGAAGGACTGCGGCATATCAATGCATTGACTCTGACCGAGGATGATAAAAACGATCTGGACAAATGATATCAACTGTTTGAGGATCAGTCAGATATTCATGTCAACTTTAGGATTCACCAGATGGAAATGATGAAGTTCCAGCAGCAACAAGGAGAGTTCATTGATGGTTTTGGCAATAGTTAGTTGACAGAAGGGAAAATGAATGAATGAATGATCGTTTTTAAGGCCATTTCCCCCTCCCCCCCAGGGGTAGCGGGCCCCATAACAATCATGGTTCCCTTTTTTGAGTCGATGTTTTATAGCCGGATGCCCTTCCAGACACCAATCCTTAGTCGCCTCTTACGATGGATGCGCAGGGATACGGTATACCTGTTCCTTAATCGGGGTACACATCTGGATCATTCATCCCAGAAAGCTGGTACTCAATTTGCCAACCTCGGAAGGATGACAGGCTGAGTCAACACCCCTGGCGTTAATTCAGTGATCGACCAGGATTCGAACTCAGGATCCTGGGATCCCAAGCCGGCACCCTAACCGCTAAGCCAACACCAAGCTGAGTCAACCCCCCTGGTGTTAATTCAGCGATCGATCAGGATTTGAACTCAGGATCCTAGGATCACAAGCCAGCACCCTAACCGCAAAGCCAACACCTGGCTGAGGCAACCCCCCTGGCGTTAATTCAGCGATCGACCAGGATTTGAACTCAGGATCCTAGGATCCCAAGCCGGCACCCTAACCGCTAAGCCAACACCAAGCTGAGTTAACCCCCCTGGTGTTAATTCAGCGATCGACCAGGATTTGAACTCAGGATCCTAGGATCCCAAGCCTGCACCCTAACTGCTGAGTCACCCCCCCTGGCATTAATGCAGCGATCGACCAGGATTTGAACTCAGGATCCGAGGATCCCAAGCCGGCACCCTAACCGCCAAGCCAACACCAAGCTGAGTCAACCCCCCTGGCATTAATTCAGCGATCGACCAGGATTTGAACTCAGGATCCTAGGATCCCAAGCCGGCACCCTAACCGCTAAGCCAACACCAAGCTGAGGCAACCCCCCCTGGCATTAATTCAGCGATCGACCAGGATTTGAACTCAGGATCCTAAGCCTGCACCCTAACTGCTGAGTCAACCCCCCTGGCATTAATGCAGCGATCGACCGGGATTCAAACTCAGGATCCTAGGATCCCAAGCCTGCACCCTAACCGCTAAGCCAACACCAGGCTAACAGAAGAAGGGAAAGTTTTGCTGACAGAAGGGAAGGTTTTGTGATTATTTTTTGAGGCACAACTATCGGAACAGATTATGGAGTTCACTGTTGAGACCACACCACACGATGTCCTCCGAAAGCATCTGCTCGACGAGGAGGTCGGCTACGACATGGACATGGTTTTAAGTGAAGTACGCAAGTACGAAGCAATGTTCATTGGAAAGCAGGCCATCCAGAAGATGGAAGGGGCCTTCATCATCAGTGAAGGCTATGAAACAGCAACAAGTGCAAAAGGTGCAGACTATCACATCCACCGTGGAATTTACCAGCACACAACGACTATTTAAAGTATTGTGATGAACTCGGATACCGGGCCTGTTGTTGTGAAAATCCCAAACAAAGCACAAGATATGTTGGAGGATGTGAGTGGAGCCACTGTCCTGTCAAGGGTGGTAGAGGCCTCCACGCCAGCAATTAATTATATGTCAATCAATTATTGGCCCTGCTCATACACGTCACATTTAGAAATGTTAGATGAGTGATTGGCTCTGCTCATACACATCACATTTACAAATGCCAGATGAGTGATGGGCTTGCACAATGAATGAATCACAATTCCTTCCTTTTAAACTCACGAGTCGATTACAAAGTGCGCGTGGTCATGTGTTCAATTCATTATTGGAATATCTCACTGATTGTTCCTCTTCCTCATGTTGCCATTCTTTCAGAAGCAGGAAGGAAGTGGGAGTATAGAAGAAAAGTGAAAGCAGGGTAGGGCAAGGCAGGTCATCAAGTAGATGTTGATGTCCATGCGTGTAAGAGTAAATTAAATATACTAGTGAGGTATGCGTGCTACGCATGGGTGGGAGGCCAGAAGCAAACGGACAATGCAGAAACGGCGAATGCTAAAGCATGAAACCAATAAATTCCACATTCCTGTAGCACCTTCAGTCGCACGTCAGACATGGACAGCAAGTTCGTGAAGGACTTCCATGAAAAAACGTACCCGTTCCAAACAAACAGGTACATGTGTTCCATTCCCAGTCAATGGCAAATCTGCATATGGCGATCCGTGAATATCACGCTTAGAACGTAAAACCGTGACGGCATTCCGTCATTCACTTGAACTCGATATCTTTTTTCATTCCAAACAGCATAACTCCAATCACAAATTAAATAACATTAATATAAAAAAATTGACTTTTAACAACATTCGTGACATAAACAAATATTTAAATCCTGATGTGAAGTTCCGTACGTTTGGGTGAATACAATTACGAATTCAAAATCGTAATTGTATTCACTCAATTCCAATCATCAATTGATACTTTAACAAAACGATTAACATGATTAACGTTTTATGATTAAACATTACGATTGAATGACGGTTGTATTGGGATATGATCAAACCCGCGCATTGCCGTCATCTGTCCATTTCCGCATTCGCGGCAGGTTCATAATTCTCATCAAAATCGAAACAGTATTTGTAGAATTTCAATAAAAGCCATATCACTGTTCATATCGGTAAACATTATTCCATCGTGTTTGGAAAAACTGGAAAATTGGAAAAATAAGAAAAATAATATAGCCTATTTTACTCCAGGGAGTCCCAGGATTACCCACCCAAAAAATCATTGCGATCGGTTT
>NC_136267.1:3314686-3460635 GCF_964187855.1 Myxine glutinosa | reverse complement strand
ACCCACTCTCACGCTGTTATACATGGTGTAGATGCAATGATGGTATTATGTCAATGGCAAGGCTGGACAGATTCTATGTGAACAAGCCAATGTTGAATGTGGTGTCTGTCTCCAAAATTTTACCAACTGGATTCACAGACCACAGTTTAATCTCAATGTCCTTTAAGTTACCCTTTCCACCCGGTGGTAGTGCTTACTGGTCTTTGAATACTCGTCTCTTACATGACAAGGAATTTAATGAGGCCTTTCACGTCGTGTGGGAGAAAATTCGCTCCTCCAGACCTGAGTATGATAGTCTCCGGCTGTGGTGGGACATTGCAAAATCCCAAATTAAGAATTTCTGTCAACAATACAGTGCATACACCACCAAAATCCAATCAATATCAATAGATCAGTTAAAATCTGAAATTATATCGTTAGAACAGAATGTTGACGAGGTTGGGAGAGGTGCACGTGACCAACTAATATGGGCAAAGAAAGCAGTGCTGGAGGAAGCGGTACGGCAACGGGCGATGGGTGCCTTGGTCCGAATGCGAATGAGCTATTTAACTCTGGACATGCCAAACAAAGAGTTCTTTAAGTTAGAGTCTTCCCTCAAAAGGTCACAACAAATTCATACTTTACTCACTCCCAATGGGTCGCTGGTGACCTCTCAGCAGGCGATCAGGTGTACTCTGAAAGGGTTCTATTCTAACTTGTATTCTCCTCAGAACGTGGACAATGAGGTGATACGAGAGTTAACTGCTGGGCTTCCGAGTGTCGAGGAGGATGAGCGATGCATGCTCGATTCCCCAATTTCGGCTGATGAACTTGAAGCAGCTGTGCGGAGCCTGAAAGATGGGAAAGCTTCTGGAATAGATGGCCTGCCCACAGAATTCTACAAGACCTTCTGGGCCCTTGTGGGACCTGACTTACTCGATGTACTCGATGAAAGCATACGTGTCGGAGAACTTCCAATGTCTTGTAGACGAGCAGTCGTTTGTTTGCTACCAAAAGCTGGGAATCTTCAACTGGTTGATAACTGGCGACCTGTCTCCTTATTGTGTGTTGATTACAAGATTTTCTCTAAAGTACTTGCTAATCGTATGAAGACTGTGATCAGTTCAGTTATACACCCGGACCAGACCTACTGTGTGCCTGGAAAATCTATTTATGATAATATTTTTTTGGTAAGAGATATTATTTCATGCAATAAGTTCCTGCGTGACGATTTTGGGTTGCTGTTTCTTGATCAAACTAAGGCCTTCGATCGTGTTGACCACAAGTACCTTTTTTCTGTCCTGAAAGGAATGGGGTTTGGTGAAACTTTCACCTCTTATGTGAAACTCCTGTATACTAATACTCAATGTATGATGAAGATCAACAATAGGTTATGCTCTCCCTTTCCTTTCCAACGGGGTATTCGCCAAGGTTGCCCCCTCTCTGGGCTTCTATATATAGTCGCCCTTGAACCACTCCTTCGGTCTATTAGACAGCAAATACCTCAGGGAATGAGAAGTATAGAAGGAGCAGAACTTGTGCAGACGGCTTATGCTGATGATGTCTGTGTTTTGATTAGAAGCTCCAATGATGTCTCTGCTTTACAACGTTGTATGCGAGATTTCTCTGCAGCCTCTTCCGGTGGGATCAATTGGAATAAAAGTACAGCATTATGGTGTGGCAAAGGCAATCTCTCTTGTGTATCACCACCCTCACTCCCACACAACCTGGTCTGGAGAACGGACGGGGTTAAATATCTTGGAGTGCATATCGGTAATCGTGAAACAGAAATGAAAAATTGGGAAGGAGTGTTGGAGCAAATTATGCACAGATTGAAAGCATGGGAAGGACTGCTGAGGTCCATCTCCTATCGAGGCCGTACCCTTGTCATAAACAATCTGGTTGCAACAAAATTATGGCACAGAATTATTGCTTTACAGCCATCAAACCAACTAATTATGGCTACTCAGCGAATGCTAGTAAACTTCTTTTGGAGTGGCTACCATTGGCTGAGGCCTGAGATATTGTACTACCCCCGGAAGGAAGGTGGCCAGGGCATTGTTGATATCTCTGGTCGGGTTGTGGCCTTTCGGCTGCAGTCTCTGCAGAGACTACTGTTCGCTGAACAGCTGCCCTGGCGGCCCTTTGCATTTTTTCTGTTACGACAGGCTGGTAGACTGAGATATGATCGGCAGCTTCTTTTGATAGACCTCGAGCATATAAACTTTGCCTCTCTTCCGAGATTCTATCAGAGTTTATTGGACACTTGGAAAAGGTTTGACGTCCACCGCTTCCTTGAGGGCTATAATTGTCGAATGTTCCTTCAAGAACCCCTTTTCTTCAATAACTTTTTTCCTGGTATCCCTCATAGCCATGCCCTGATTAAAAAATTTATCCAAGGAGGGATTAACAAAGTATGTGATCTGAGAGATTCATCTGGAGTTAAGTGGAAACCTGCTGGTTTGGTGGCAACCTCAGTTTGATCTCGGTCTGTCCGACTTGTAGACCAAGTTGTACGTATAGTCATAAGAAAATTTAGACAGCTAAACATCGGCTGGGAAGGTGTTGGTAACATTGAGGACTTTCGGTTAGGTTTCCCTGAAATCAAAGTGCTCCTTTCGTCTTCTCTTCAGCCGGAGATTGAACATACCCCCCCTTTTCATCTTGTAACTAAGATTGGAATCCGTGATCTCTCTCGACAAAATAAGAATGTACCCCTCTCTGGGAGAACACGAGTAGCTTTGTGGTCAGAGCGGTTAGGGTTGGGGTCTCCCTCTACCCCCCTTTGGCCTCACATGTACACCTTACCAATACATGGTGTGTTAGCGGACATACAATGGAGGTTAGCACACTGGGCGCTTCCCTCCAATATTTTTGTCCACCGTATTAACAGCTCACTGCCGGAAACTTGTCCTTTCTGTGACCAGAAGGAGGATTTGTTTCATGCTTATGTACAGTGTCGTAGACTGACATCGCTTTTCTTGTTCCTTGAATATCTTTTTCACCAATTGTCCTTCCCTTTCAATATGCATATGTTTATATTTGGTGTGTCTTTCAGGCCCACATGTAGGGATGTGGGTGTTCTTCTCAATTTTTTGGTTGCTGTTGCAAAATATGCGATATATAAATCTCGGAAAATTAAAATAGATAACGGCTATGGCTCTGAGGCTATTTCTATTTTTAAAGGGTTTGTCTCAACACGACTCAAGCTAGAATTTGATTTCTTTGTCAGTAATGGAAACGTCCAACTTTTTGAGAGAAAGTGGTGTATTGGCAATGTTCTGTGCTCAGTCGATGATTCAAAAGTGGTAATCTATATTATAATAGCCGTAGATGATTCTGTCTGTCTGTCTGTCTGTCTATCTGTTGGGTGTCTGTCCGGGGTGTGGCTTACTCGGTTTGCAGAGTAGCTCCACCCATAGCTCCACCCATTCTGGGAGTGGCTATAAACAAATATCCACCATTTTATTAACTCGCATAGCTTTGAGTCCTGTTTTGTAGGCCCGTGGTGTCTTGCTCTCCCCCAGTTTTATTTCAAATCAAATTCGATAAATCATTTCATTTTTCACAGTCGCTAACATAGTTTTAGACTCGGTTGAAAAAAAACGGGAAGAAAATCCGATGAAAGTTGCCGTTTATAGAACAAAATGAATTCTCAAAGGCCTGTAACTTCAAGGCCATTGAGTCTCTCTCACGCCTTTATCTCCAATCTAACTCACCATATGATTTCATTTTTATCGATGGTTTTACTTTTAGACTCGGTGTCAGCAATAATTGAGAACAATCCACACACGCGGGAAAATGCAGAGATATATTTTTTAAAATCGCGTCATGGTGTATCATACACCGCCCAACATGACACCGCCGGCAATGTGTCGATATATATTAAAAATTCGCTTTTGCTTTTCCGTTATGATATATTACTATTTCGTTTGATGATAGTCGTCACAAAAACGTCAACAATGATGCCGACATATATTTCTTCATTTTTATTTCATTCAACATATTAGCCGGAAGTAAAATATGTTTCAGGAAATTACCGAGAGATATTTCTTCGTTTTTTTTATTAGTTATGTGCGCATACACTTTAAATAGGTTTATTTGAAATCTTTAATTTTCCACAAACATTCCACACACGCGGGAAAATGCAGAGATATATTTTTTAAAATCGCGTCATGGTGTATCATACACCGCCCAACATGACACCGACGGCAATGTGTCGATATCTATTTTAAATTCGATATATCATTTCATTTTTCACAGTCGCTAACATAGTTTTAGACTCGGTTGAAAAAAAACGAGAAGAAAATCCGATGAAAGTTGCCGTTTATAGAACGAAATGAATTCTCAAATGCCTGTAACTTCAAGGCCATTGAGTCTCTCTCACGCCTTTATCTCCAATCTAACTCACCATATGATTTCATTTTTATCGATGGTTTTAGAGTCGGTGTCAGCAATAATTGAGAACATTCCACACACGCGGGAAAATGCAGATATATTTTTTAAAATCGCGTCATGGTGTATCATACACCGCCTAACATGACACCGACGGCAACGTGTCGATACATATTAAAAATTCGATATATCATTTCATTTTTCACAGTCGCTAACATAGTTTTCGACTCGGTTGAAAAAAAACGGGAAGGAAATCCAATGAAAGTTGCCGTTTATAGAACGAAATGAATTCTCAAACGCCTGTAACTTCAACTTCAAGGCCATTGAGTCTCTCTCACGCCTTTATCTCCAATCTAACTCACCATATGATTTCATTTTTATCGATGGTTTTGGACTCGGTGTCAGCAATAATTGAGAACATTCCACACACGCGGGAAAATGCAGAGATATATTTTTAAAAATCGCGTCATGGTGTATCATACACCGCCCAACATGACACCGACGGCAACGTGTCGATATATATTAAAAATTCGCTTTTGCTTTTCCGTTAAGATATATTACTTTTTCGTTTGATGACAGTCGTCACAAAAACGTCAACAATGATGCCGACATATATTTCTTCGTTTTTATTTAATTCAACATTATTAGCCGGAAGTAAAATATGTTTCAGGAAATTACCGAGAGATATTTCTTCGTTTTTTAAAATTAGTTATGTGCGAATACACTTTAAATAGGTTTATTTGAAATCTTTAATTTTCCACAATATAATTTACTTGCCATTTATCATTTGATGATTACGAGACAAATTCCTCTTGAGGATCGTGACAATTCATGCGCTGCGTGGAAACTTCTATTTCCAAAATGAATGAGACGATCGATGAAGAACGCAGACTTGAACAGGATGCAGCAAGAAAACGAATGAGACGGGCGAACGAGTCCATCGACGAACGTCAATGCAAACTTGCGGGGTCACCCGTGGGAATCCCACGGGCATGGATGTGTGTGACATTTCGACATATTGAGTTAGATGCTGCACATTCATTTTTACAAAATGGTTACTGGCAAGTCATCAGATCCAGAAATGGTGTAAAAACCACCGTTTAGAGGCCATTTTTCCCCGCAAAGCGGGGGTTGGCCTTTTCGGGGACCGTGGTAGTTGTTGTTTTTTTGTCCCCTTTTTGAAGCAATGTTTTACGGCCGGATGCCCTTCCTGACGCCAACCCTTTTTGCCGCCTTCAACGACAAACAGGGAATTACCAGTGAACTGGTACTCAATTAGCCGACCTCGGAAGGATGACAGGCTGAGTCAACCCCCCTGGCATTAATTCGGCGATCGACCGAGATTCGAACCCAGGATCCTAAGCCGGCACCCTAGCCGCTAGCCCAACACCAGAAATGGTGTCATGAACACAATTTATTTACGCACAAGCACAAAAGCAAGACGGGCCGATTTCCGATTCCGACGGGCGAGACGGGCCGATTTCCGATTCCGACGGGCCGATTTGGAGCAAGAAAAAGAACGAGACGGGAGAAAAAGGAGAGAAACGAGACGGGGAAAGCCGATTGGAGAGGCGAGTGAGGCGCGATTGGAGAGGAGTGTGAGGCGCGATTGGAGAGGAGTGTGAGGCACGATTGGAGAGGAGTGTGAGGCGTGATTGGAGAGGAGTGTGAGGCACGATTGGAGAGGAGTGATTGGAGGGGAGTGTGAGGCACGATTGGAGAGGAGTGTGAGGCACGATTGGAGAGGAGTGTGAGGCGCGATTGGAGAGGAGTGTGAGGCGCGATTGGAGAGGAGTGTGAGGCGCGATTGGAGAGGAGTGTGAGGCGCGATTGGAGAGGCGTGTGAAGGATTGGAGAGGAGAGGAGTGTGAGGGATTGGAGAGGTGAGGGATTGGAAAGGAGAGGGATGTGAGGGTTTGGAGAGGAGAGGAGTGCTAGGTGGAGAGAGGAGAGTGTCAGGTGGAGACAGGAGAGTGTCAGGTGGAGACAGGAGAGTGTCAGGTGGAGAGGAGTGAGGGGTCACATATTATGTGAAATAACTAAATTCACACCATTTCTGGATCTGATGACTTGCCAGTAACCATTTTGTAAAAATGAATGTGCAGCATATAACTCAATATGTCGAAATGTCACACACATCCATGCCCGTGGGATTCCCACGGGTGACCCCGCTAGTTACTTTATAATTCCTGATTGATTTGACTTTTTTCTTTGGAACTGATTGCTTGCATATATGTTTCTTCCTGTGTCCTTGAATACATTTCTCTCTCTCTCTCTTAGTTTTTCGCTTAATTTGCTCAATATATATTTTTTGTATATTTGCTGGTTTCTTTTAAATACCCTTTGCTCTTTTTGTGGTGCCTTCATGATCCTTATGCAATTTCTTTAAACTAGTTGCTGTGTGTTTTTTTTTTTTTTTTTTTTTTTTTTTTTTTTTTTTTTTACAACTGCTTTGTGAAATGTGTTTTTTATACAACTGCTTGTGAAATGGCTTTACATTGTTTATAATAAAAGGACACAAAAGTCAAGTCTCTCTCTCTCTCTCTCTCTCTCTCTGTCTCTCTCTCTCTCTCTCTCTCTCTCTCACTCTCTCACTCTCTCACTCTCTCACTCTCTCTCTCTAATATTTGTAACTGTTTAAATCTCTCTCTCGTAAGCATGTACATACCACTAGCGCTGTGTGCGTACAGTAAGCATTTCATTCCTATCCTTCTCTGAATTTTAAAGATGTCGTGTGTCTGTTGCCAATTTCATTATGAACACTTCTTTGTGCCATGACCCTGTACCTGTTTGTGACCTCCATGACCCTGTGTATAACCTCCCTCCACATCCCCCAAAATACTGACCAGGTGCCTACTTACTAAGGTTTGAAGTTCTGCAGTGAGAGATACTCACAAAGCTCCCCTCTTTGCGGCCCCCGACTATCCGAGCTCTCGCTGGCCCCTATGACTCCCCCCCTTCAATCCTCCCACTCCTTTCCCACATTCCTGCCTTGCTCTATGCTCCGCCCCATTCTCACTGTACTTCAGACATAGAAATTTACAAAAATTCTGTCTCTCTCTGTATGTTTGTATATGTATGTCTCACTCTCCCTTTCTCTTTCTCTCTCTTTCTCTCTCTCTCTCTCGCTCTCGCTCTCTCTTGTTCTCTCTCTGTGTCTCCCTTCCCTCAACCTTCATATTCCTCTCTCCCCTCCAATCTGTGATTAATTGTTTCGTCAAAATATCTACTGTACATTGTGCAAAGCACTAGAATGTGTGAAGAGAATGAACCAAAAACTAAATATACTTCAGTCCGACTTTATGATATCATGAGCCAGTGACAGCAACAATGTGTAAATCCCTCCCCTTTCCAGATGCCTCTCCCTCTTTCATCTCGTCGCTTTCCGCTCCCTTCTCACAATCCTGCTTGTGGAGAGAGAGAGAGAGAGAGGCATGCATGTACAATCATACAGTATATGTATATGTATATGCATTAGACAAAGAGCATAGCACTGTGAGTGTGGCCAAGGATCCTGATCTGCAATCCGCAGAGACATCATCGAGCGTTCCACATTTCCATTCCTGCTTTGCCCCAGGTACGTGACAACGATTTCCACCTGAGGGTTGGACGCAGCCTTTTAGCCCAAGGCACGTTGACCGCTTACCTGACGTTTGTGTGACTCGCTGCAAGGCCAGCGATTGGCCCTCGTGCCGGAAAGGTACGATGTCCCATTTGGTAGCACTAGGCACCGGCACACCGTAGTTACCTCCGTGTTACCTCCGTGACCTGCACGCCTCGTTTCTGGTAACACTGTAGGCTGAGCATGAATTCCCGTGACAGACGAGGCTTCACCTATGACTAGGTGTCTGGTATCCTGCACCGATGTCTCCACTTGGTTGAGGTGCACAAAGTTCTGTTCTCTCTCGGCTCCCACCTGTGCTCTCCTTTTCTTTTCGTGTTACCTTGACCGTTACCCCATAGGTGAAAATTCCCATTTTCATGTCCTCTTCGTTTTTCTCACCATCAGGTCATCCATGCATTTTGTTTGGAGAAGTTCCTCTTTCTTTCGGATTCCTTTTCTGCTCGACGGTTTAAACAATGTTGTCCTCATTTCCCATCTTGGCAATCAGTGGGTTTGCTGCTCATTTCCAGATTCACCTGTCCGTGGACCTGTTGCAGACGTTTATTTACTTTCCTCCAGGCATCTCAAAAACACATCCCATTGTCATAAGTGGCGTCACTGATGGATTATCACGGGTAACTTTTAATCGCAAGATAACTTTTCTTTTCTTTTTTAACGAATTCACTTTGTGCCATCACCTTGAATCCGTCACGTTGCGAAGTTGCGATGAAACCGAGTTGTGGCCGCAACGATCGATTTCCATGGAGGTGGTGAGGAAAGCTCAGTCCTTCTTGTCCAAGTGTTGTTGAGAACGTGATCAAAGTAAAACAAAACCGCCCTGTTGTTTGTTTGCAAACAGCAACATTTGTACATCGGCCCATTTCCATGCACTTGGAACAAGACTCTCTCAGAAGTTCCATGAGAGCAACGCATTGAGCAGGGTCATTCGGGCCAAACAAACCTCATGCTTTTGATGACAATGCTATTAATATGAGCTGCTGATGCTTGTACTACTACTACTACTACTACTACTACTATTACTACTACTATTACTACTACTACTACTACCACCACCACTACAACTACTACTACTACTACTACTACTGCCACTACTACTACTACTACTACGACTACTACTACCACTACTACTACTACTGCCACTACTACTGCTACGACTACTACTACTACTACTACTACCACTACTACTACTACTGCTACCACTACTACTACTACCACCACTACTACTACCACGAGTAGTACTACTACTACTACTACTACTACTACTACTATTGATACTACTGCTACTACTACCACTACTACTACTACCACTACCACTACTACTACTGCTACTAACACTACCACTACTACTGCTACCACTACTACTATTACTACTACCACTACTACTACCACTATTACTACTACTACTACTACCACTACTACTACTACCACTATTACTACTACTACTACTACCACTACTACTACTAACACTACCACTACTACTGCTACCACTACTACTATTACTACTACCACTACTACTACCACTATTACTACTACTACTACTACCACTACTACTACTACCACTACCACTACTACTACTACCACTACTACTACCACTATTACTACTACTACTACTACCACTACTACTACTACCACTATTACTACTACTACTACTACCACTACCACTACTACTACTATTACTACTACCACTACTACTACCACTATTACTACTACCACTATTACTACTACTACTACTACCACTATTACTACTACTACTACTACCACTACCACTACTACTACTAATACTACTACTACTACTACTGCTGCTACTGCAGTTTCTAAGATTTAAGGAAGAGTATGTGTCTATGTCACATGTCAAACAAGGAAATCGATGTAAACAGATAAATCAATGGATTCGAACATATGATCCCATTCCCACCATCACAAGCTATACGTGCTGAATGCGGAATCCAAACAAGCCACCAACCCAGTGTTACAGCTTTGTTGACGCGTCCTCTACGGTGTGTTGTCCTTCATGGTGTGTGTGCTCTCCTTCGTATTTATCAGTGCAATGACAGGTGTACCTTGTGAAGTATTTCCACGGTACAAATATTTGTGTACAAGCATCGTCATAAAGGGACAGCGATCTTGTGAAGTACATTTTCCTAAGATCGTGTTATAAGTTTGGTCGGCGTCGGATACCTGGAGCGCGTGCTTGTGGGTGTGTGAAGCCATCGTACCAACAGAGCGCACACCTCTTCTTTCGTTAGCCTCATGGTACTCTCTGGTTGTTGTGTGTTACCTGTTTTTCACCTTTTTCCTATTTAGTTGTTATCAGGTGTACCAGCATTGGGATTGGACTTTCTTTAGGCACGAGAACGTTCAAATGTCCCACAGATTGTTGGAATTGTCTAAGAGAATGAGCACAATGCTCTCGGGCCTAGAATGCTGCATCACCTGAAATCAGTGGCGACAACAAGACCTTTCGGGTTGTTTGCACCAACTCAAGATTGATGTATGCTTGTTCCGATAGACCCGGGATAAAGCACCTAGAGGTCTCCATCTCGCATAATTCCATCAATGGACCATCCCGGGGAACTTTATCTCTCTCATCACAAAACTAACACAACTGAAAGAGCAGTTTGGAAGCATTTATGTTTTGGGTTCTTTGTTCCTTTATTGGCCATGATAAATGAACTTGCACAGTGGCATTGTGGGTAAAAGGTACTGTACTTTGCGTTCAATAAAGAGAATCCGAGGACAGTTGTGTTGTGCAGTGTGCACTGATGCAAGGCCTCATATCAGTTTACCCTCTTTCCCAACAATTTCAGGGTAAAGTAAGAGAGAACCCAAATGGAATGTCCCAATTGTCCCATTTGCATATGACAGCTCTCACCGCGGTGGTCGCAATGCAATTCACGTGTTGTGCATTGTTTTCAAAAAGGCCTCTTGCTTTTCTAGGCAAATCGCAAGCTTCTTCCGTCACGAAACTCTTATCTCTCCGAGAGCAAAGAGGATGCGGAGTTTGTGTTCAATCTAAAGAACAATCGAGTCTCTCCGTGAGACGCATCCATGATGTTATTGCAGTCTCCGCAGCAATCGGAGGGTCAACTTCAGGCACGGTATGTTTGAATTCAGACAGGCCCGGTCCTTTGGAGATTGTCTCTTCTATCTGTCCGAGTGCGGAGTCGAGATTTCCAGAAAGGCCTTCACTTGTGTTTTATCGACATTGTAAAAGCCTTGGGACGCGGTCAACGAGATACGTTCTTTGGATAGTTCCTCAATGACGTCAGGAATCTTTGTGATGTGAAAGTCTCGGCCACTTGTCGGTGAAACTCCATGGCAATCATAATCCCCCCACCCCCCTTCCAGTGCCTCCTCCCCCCCCAAGCCCTCTCCCTCCCACACATCTCCCGATGTCCCTGCTCTCAAATGTTGTACTTGTGTGCTTCCCCCCTCTCTCCCCATCTTGTCTCCCGCTCCCTTTATCTTATGTTTTACGTGTCAGTTTGTCTTTTTGGGATCGATGTTAGCTCTTACACGAGCCTCGATATTGTATACAAAAAAAAAAACCTCCATATTTGTTTAATGCCCCAGAAGTTGCAAGACCTAAGACCTCGATACACAGCTAACTATCGCGGATAACTCCGACCCATCACTCCGGAACGACGAATGGTTCGGTCCTCTTCGTGACTCAGCTGTGGCTTTCACAAGGAAATTCTGAACAACTTCGACAAGATCTCGCTGCTTTATGAATGGATAATATCAAATGTTCTCCGTCCTCACCGAAAATACTTTATCCCCTGTTTATTTGAATCTGTGTCCGTCTTTAAGTGCTATGGTGGAAGAGGTCAGGATGTACTTGTTGATCTTGCACCCAAAATGTCCACCATCCTGACTGTGTGTCTGTTCAACTTGTGGCCTCAAGCTATGGTAACCTGTGCGGCTACTTGGAGTGTCATCTTCGAAAGCGTATACTTCAGCTTACCGTCACAGGTGGCACATTTCCTCGGTCATCTGACTTGTGTCAATCACGATGTTGATGACTCCTGTGTGGTTCAAACAATTGACTGTAATTAGATGGTATTCATGGAATACTTACCCTTCGCAGTCAACTTGTTGCGAGCCAACTCTTCTGGTTTGGAACATTTTTTTTCTTTGATCCAATATGGCTGCCAGACCACGTGAGCGATGACATCATAAATTGATATTCTCTAATATAATTGTTCCATAGATCACGCTCAATACATTTCAAACTGATCAGACGAAGCGTAGTCCCTGTCGAATTATGACGTCATAATTATGGCACCAATGACGTCATCGTTAACAACACCTATTCCTCATATGGAGTTCTTTACAATGAGCCATGTTTCAATTTTTTCCATGCAGCGGTTTTGGAGATATATAGGTGCAATATTTTTCGGTTTTTCCAAGATGGCGCCTGTACCACAAGTCCGATGACGGCATGATTATCATTAAAATATTCTAAAGGAGGATGCGCTCCTATGGTGAAAATTCCCTGCCCATCAGACCCACAGTTGCTGAAAAAAATTTAATAATGATCAGATGGATGTGTTGTATTTGTCGAATTATGACGTCATAAGGAAGGCACCGATGACATCATCATTAACATATCTTATTCCCCATGGGGAGTAGTTGACAATGAGCCAGGTCTCAATTTTTTCCATGGAGTGGTTTCAGAGATATAGAGGTGCGAAGTTTTTCCAAGATGGCGTCTGTATCACGTGACCTATGACGTCATAATCATTAATATATTGTAGAGGAGGAGGCCCTCCTATGGTGAAAATATCATGTCAATCAGACCAACGGTTGCCGAGAAAATGATTTTTTTTTAAATGCAGACACGTTCGGCACACGTACGTAACTGAATGCTTAACCTCGCCTTTCGATTCGAGAGTGCAGGGTAACGAGACGATTGTACTTTACTAATACCACGTTATTATTGTTGCTTTATAGTTTATACAGAGTGGGCCCAAAAAAAAAATGTATCCCATTTCAAAATTCAGTGAAAATTAAATGAACTATGATATGAGTGCGATCGAAAAAAGCAAATAATAGAGGGATCTTTCAAGTTTATTTCCATCAACACAGATTTTCAAAATATCTTCCATCATTCTGAGCACACGTGTGAATACGCGCACCACAGTTGCTGATGAAAAACACAATACAACATAAACATGGGTGGGGGTCCACGGGCGGCATATTTGATTGGTCCTGATGACTGTCATCAATATGTTGTCCAAGTACTGCTAAACGGAAAGGTTTTAAAAGTGGCAAGAAGGTGATTTGCGTTCTACAGTGTTCAGGTATTTAGTTAAATTGAAGTAAAATAGGAACTTTAAACATTGTAGAAAAACAAATTCATAAGTTTACCACTATTGATGCAGCATCTTTTACAACAACCTATCTTACACATTGTATTAGTTATTCATGCCTGGTGTTTGTGTCCTTTATGATGTCCTTAAAAACAGTAAGTTTCCTGTTTGGAATGATTTTCAATTTTGTTTCACTGCCAGACACGCAGACAGAGAAAAAAACTGTTAAATGAATGAATGAATGATCGGGGTTTAAGGCCATTTTTCCCCGCGAGAGCGGGGGTTAGCCGATTAAAGAGCGGAGGTTGTTAAACTGCAGATTCTTTTTCCGTTTCATGTTCAAAATATAACATTCAATTTAAATTAAGTTGTTCCTCGATCATAAAATGAAGTTTGTAGACACACAGGTAGGCAGTTGCTTATCCCCACTTTTCGCTTCACATGCGAAGACCTGGGAAACCTTTCGCTTCACATAAGACCTGGGGAATATTATGACACACAATGTTTGCTCTTTTCACTCTGAACCAGGTTCTCCTCAAACTCTTGCCTGTATTTGGCTCCATTCATTGTTTCAAATACCATTACAAGTCTCACAGTCCCTGCCACTGAAAAGCATCCCCGTAGCATGATGCTGCAGCCACCATGCTTCATGGTAGGGATAGTATTCGATTGGTGATGAGCTTTGTTCTGTTTCCGCCAGATGTCGCACTTTGCATTCAGGCCAAAGAAAGAGTTCATTTTGTGTCTCATCAGGCCACAGAATGTCTTTCACGTGCCTTTTTGCAAACTCCAGGTGTGCTGTCATTTGCCTTTTTCTCAGGAGTGGCTTCCGCCAGGTCACTCTCCTATAAAGCCTAGATTTGTAAAGTGCTGCAGAGATTGTTGCAGAAATTAGACTCTGATTAATGATTTTAAATGCGTTTCAGGAGAAAATATTGCATTTGGGTTCCTCTGGTCTAGATATACTATATTCACAGAACCTCCCTTATCTATCCAATCAGGAACTGCTTTATAGAACTCTAATAAACTTGTGAAGCATGACCTCCCTTTGCCTTTGGTAAATCTGTGCTGACTGCCTTTAATTATCCCCACGCTTTAAGAAAAAAATGGGGGGGGGGGGGGGGGCAGGGTGGGAGATAATGGAATCTTCTCCATCTCTATCTGTCCGACTGTCCGTCCTTCTGTCACACTCACTTCTCTTAAACCGTTGGGTAGAAATTCACCAAAGTTGCTATTTATGATCACCGCATGGCAAGAAGGTGCAAGAACGGTCTCATTTTGGCACTGCCTCCTGGGTTGGGGTCAAGAGGTCAAATACCGCAAGATGCAATTACGGGAACATTTTCAACATTTCAAAATGAAACTTTGTATATGCACTTAATTTTGGGGGACACATGAAATATGTAACGATTTTTTTTAGGTTTGACCGAGTTCATGACCTTTGGGGTGGAGGCTTTGGGTCATAGGGGGTCAAAACGTGGAAAAATTAACTCAAAAATTGATATTGCGCCATTCCTGGTGGAAATTTCTGCCGTTTTTCAACTTTGAGGTCGAAAGCGTTGGGATTTGCGATGATGTGCCATTGACTTTGTTCTAGTTTCGTTCACCTTTATTTAAATAATTCCTCATCTATAATAAATGTCGCCAACATCTTCCCGACAACTGAAGTTAAACAAACTGGTCTGTAGTTCCTCAATTCCTCCCTGGATCCTTTTTAACATTACGATGTTACATGTGTTACTCTCTAATCCTCTCACACCTGTTCTTACAACAATGAGCTGTTAAATAAATCTGGTTAACATCATGCTTGTCTACTCTGTTAACACCACACTTATGTACACTATTAATATCATGCTTATCTGCTCTGTAAAAATCATGCTTATCTCCTCTATTAACATCAGGTTTGTCTGCTCTGTTAACATCACACTTATCTTCTCTGTTAATATCACACTTATCTGCTCTGTTAATATCACACTTGTTTACTCTATAACATCACACTTATCTTCTCTGTTAATATCACATTTATCTGCTCTGTTAATATCACGCTTGTTTACTCTATAAAATCACATTTATTTGCTCTGTTAATATCACGCTTGTTTACTCTATAAAATCACACTTATCTTCTCTGTTAATATCACATTTATCTGCTCTGTTAATATCATGCTTGTTTACTCTATAACATCACACTTATCTTCTCTGTTAATATCACATTTATCTGCTCTGTTAATATCACGCTTGTTTACTCAACAACATCACACTTATCTTCTCTTTTAATATCACGCTTGTTCACTCTGTTATAATCACACTTATCTGCTCTGTTAATATCACATTTATCTGCTCTGTTAATATCACGCTTGTTTACTCTCTTAACATCACACGTATCTTCTCTGTTATAATCACACTTATCTGCTCTGTTAATATCACATTTATCTGCTCTGTTAATATCACGCTTGTTTACTCAACAACATCACACTTATCTTCTCTTTTAATATCATGCTTGTTCACTCTGTTATAATCACACTTATCTGCTCTGTTAATATCACATTTATCTGCTCTGTTAATATCATGCTTGTTTACTCTATTAACATCACACGTATCTTCTCTGTTATAATCACACTTATCTGCTCTGTTAATATCACATTTATCTGCTCTGTTATTATCACGCTTGTTTACTCTATTAACATCACACTTATCTTCTCTGTTAATATCATGCTTGTTTACTCTGTTAACATCACACTTATCTGCTCTGTTAACATCATGCTTGTTTACTCTATGAACATCACACTTATCTTCTCTGTTAATATTACATTTATCTGCTCTGTTAATATCATGCTTGTTTACTCTGTAACATCACACTTATCTTCTCTGTTAATATCACATTTACAGTCACGTGAAAAAGTAAGTACACCCCATGTAAAGTTTTGACTTTTTCAACATATTTCAACATACAGCTATTTGATCTTCATTTCAACAATATTGACAGATAAAGGTGATATAATATAACAAATACATGAAACATTTACATTTTGTAGTCCATTGTATAATTTAAATAAACATAAATGCAAATTTCACATGTGGAAAAAGTAAGTACACCCTTGGCTCTAATAGGTGGTATTGCCCCTTTGGCAGAAACAACCTCAAGTAGGCGTTTCTTATAACTGTCTACCAGTCTCTGACATCGACTGGGAGAAATTTTTGCCCACTCTTCCATGCAGAATTCTTTCAGCTGTGCGATGTTTGAGGGGTTTCTTGCATGCACAGCTCGTTTAAAATCCCCCCACAACATCTCGATGGGATTTAGATCTGTGCTTTGACTTGGCCATTCCAGAACCCTCCATTTCTTTCTTTTCAGCCATTCCTTGGTGGATTTACTGGTATGTTTAGCGTCATTGTCATGTTGCAAGGTCCACCTTCGGTTGAGCTTCAACTCTCCGACAGATGGCCTCACATTATCCTCAAGCACCCTCTGGTACAATGAAGAATTCATAGTGGATTCTATGATGGTGAGCTGCCCAGGCCCTGATGCAGCAAAGCTGCCCCAATCTAAAATATTTCCAACGCCATGCTTTACAGTTGGTATCAGGTTTTTGTGGTCAAATGCTGTCTTTGGTTTTCACCAAACATGTCTTCTGGTACTGTGGCCAAATACCTCTACCTTTGACTCATCTGTCCAGAGCCTGACGGCATCAGCCCACGGGTCCTAAAATCCTGTTCTTCCGCTCTTTCACTCCCTCTCTCTGTTCTCTTCACCGTCTCTTTTGCTCAAGATCATCTGCCATCTGCTTGGAAATCAGCCAACATCACCGCTTTACACAAAAAAGGTGCAAAAACAGATCCAAGCAACTACAGACCAATCAGCGTTCTCCCAATTATCAGCAAAGTCATGGAATCCATCATTGCTTCGGATATGAAATCTTTCCTCTTCTCCAATGGCTTGATCTCTGATCATCAATTTGGTTTCAGACCAGGTCACTCGACTCTGGACATGCAGCTTCTGCTGTCTCAACAATGAATGGAGGTCCTCAATGCCAAACAGGAAATTAGAGCTGTCTCCCTCGACATATCATGTGCCTTCGATACAGTCTGGCACCCCGCTCTGCTCACCAAAACCTCCTCCTTTGGTATCCATGGAAATCTCCACGCAGGGCTGGCGGGCTTCCTCTCTAGTCATAGTCAACGTGTGGCCCTGAATGGGTTTCTCTCATCTCCTCTTCCTGTTCAGGCTGGAGTTCCCCAAGGCAGTGTTCTGGGCCCTGTGCTTTTTCTGGTCTTCATCAATGATCTCTCCGACTCTCTTGAAAATCCTCTCTATCTCTTTGCTGATGACTCCACTCTCTGCCGCTCCATTCCTCATCCCTCAGATCGGCAGTCTGCAGCCTCCTCACTCTCTGCAGACCTGGACAATATCACAGACTGGGCAAAGAAGTGGAACATGTCTTTCAATCCTGACAAATCTCACACTCTTACGATGTCTCTCTGAAAAGACCGACTGGACAACCCTCCCATCCACTTTCTGAATAATCCTCTCCATGAAGTTCTGTCACTCAAGCTTTTGGGTCTCACTATCTGCCATGATCTTTCCTGGGAAAACCACATTTCAAATCTGGCCTCCAAAGCCAGTCGCCGACTGGGCATGCTCCGTCGTGCGAAGTCCTTCCTTGGCACACCTGAGCTCCTCACCACATACAAGGCTTTCATCCGCAGCTCAATGGAATACTGCTCTCCCCTCTGGGCTGGTGCTCCTGCCTCACACCTAGCTCGTCTTCATGCTGTTGAAACCAAAGCGTTCAGAATCATTGGAATCTCCCGTGATGAAGCTACCTCCGAGGGCCTTTCACTCACTCACCGCAGGCAGGTTGGTGGTGTTTCCCTCTTCTACCGACTCCTCTCTGGCCCTGCCTCCACCAGCTCTCTCTGGGCTCTGTCCCCCAAATATTCCTACAGGTCGCACAAGATCTGCCTGCATCCCTCTTATGGTTGAACTGCCAAAATCAAGACTTTCTGCTCACCTTCACTCCTTCATTCCTCTTTTCTCCCGTCTCTGGAACAAACTCCCTCACTCCAATCCCAATCCTCCCTCCAGGTCTTTAAAACAGCTGTTCACCACCATCTCTTATCTTCTCCCATCCAAAATCTTGATCTCTTCTACCCCCGCTAATTCCACCCCAAATCCACTTTTTTGAAATACCAACTTCTTTCCTGGAAGTCCTTGGTGTCCTTGGTGTCCTTGGTGTCCTTGTGTTTATACTTCTCCCACTCCCACCCCCCTTCCCACGCTGCCTCCCCCCAAGCCCTCTCCCTCCCACACATTCCCGATGTCCCTGCTCTCAAATGTTGTGTTTATGTGCTTCCCCTTCTCTCCCCATCTTGTCTACCGCTCCCCTTTTTATATACTTTGTTTGTTTGTCTGTTTGATTTGTTTGTGTGATAAATGTTAGCTCTTTCACGAGCCTCGATTATGTATTCCAAAAAAAAAAGAGCACATTGTTCCAGAGGTGCTGGTCTTTGCCTCGGTGTTCATTGGCAAACTTCAGTCATGCCCTGATGTTCCTTCTGGACAGCAAAGGTTTCCTCCTGGCACACCTCCCATGTAGATCAAATTTGTGCAGCCTCTTTCTAATGGTAGACTCGTGCACTTTGACATCAACAGTGGCAAGAGCTACCTGTAGGTCCCATGATGACATTCTGGGGTTCTTAGAGACTTCTTTCAGCATCTTGCGGTCTGCTCTCAGGCTGAACTTGCTGGGGCGGTCTGGCCTGAACAAGTTGGCAGTTGTTTGGAATCTTCTCCACTTGTAGATGATCTTCTGGACAGTCGAATGATTGATTTGAAATTGTTTGGAGATCTTTTTAAATCCCTTCCCAGACTCGTAGGCATCTATAACCTTCTTTCTGAAGGCCTCAGAGAGCTCTTTTGATCTAGGCATGGTGACGCCGCACACTTCAACAACAAAGAGCAAACCAAACTAAATGTCTGAGGTTTAAATAAGACAGGTTCCTCCAGGATCCTCTCTAACGATGTTCTAATCATTTGCACCTGAGCTGGTGCACCTCATTCTAATTTTAGGTATTTGAAGTAATGATAAATGTAGGGGTGTACTTACTTTTTCCACATGCGAAATTTGCATTTATGTTTATTTAAATTATACAATGGACTACAAAATGTAAATGTTTCATGATATTTGTTACATTATATCACCTTTATCTATCAATATTGTTGAAATGAAGATCAAATAGCTGTATGTTGAAATGTTTTGAAAAAGTCAAAACTTTACATGGGGTGTACTTACTTTTTCACGTGACTGTATCTGCTCTGTTAATATCACGCTTGTTTACTCTATAACATCACACTTATCTTCTCTGTTAATATCACATTTATCTGCACTGTTAATACCACGCTTGTTCACTCCATAACATCACACTTATCTTCTCTGTTAATATCACATTTATCTGCACTGTTAATACCACGCTTGTTCACTCTATAACATCACACTTATCTTCTCTGTGAATATCACATTTATCTGCTCTGTTAATATCACGCTTGTTTACTCCATAACATCACACTTATCTTCTCTTTTAATATCACGCTTGTTTACTCTAGAACATCACACTTGTCTTCTCTGTTAATATCACACTTATCTTCTCTGTTAATATCACATTTATCTGCTCTGTTAATATCACGCTTGTTTACTCTATAACATCACACTTATCTTCTCTGTTATAATCACACTTATCTGCTCTGTTAATATCACATTTATCTGCTCTGTTAATATCATGCTTGTTTACTCTATAACATCACACTTATCTTCTCTGTTAATATCACATTTATCTGCTCTGTTAATATCACGCTTGTTTACTCTATAACATCACACCTATCTTCTCTGTTATAATCACACTTATCTGCTCTGTTAATATCATCGTTTTCTGCTCTGTTATCATCACACCTATCTGCTCTGTTCATATCATGCTTGTCTGCCCTGTTAATATCACCGTTGTCTGCTCTGTTATCATCACACTTATTTGCTCTGTTCATATCATGTTTGCCTGCCCTATTAATATCACGCTTGTCTGCTGTGTTAATATCACTGTTGTCTGCTCTGTTATAATCACCCTTATCTGCCCTGTTAATATCTCGCTTGTCTGCTGTGTTAATATCACTGTTGTCTGCTCTGTTATAATCACACGTATCTGCTCTGTTCATATCTCGCTTGTCTGCCCTGTTAATATCACGCTTTTCTGTCCTGTTAATATCACCATTGTCTGCTCTGTTATAATCACACTTATCTGCTCTGTTAATATCACTGTTGTCTGCTCTGTTATAATCACACATATCTGCTCTGTTAATATCACTGTTGTCTGCTCTGTTATAATCACATGTATCTGCTCTGTTCATATCTCGCTTGTCTGCCCTGTTAATATCACGCTTTTCTGTCCTGTTAATATCACCGTTGTCTGCTCTGTTATAATCACACTTATCTGCTCTGTTAATATCACCGTTGTCTGCTCTGTTATCATCACACTTATCTGCCCTGTTAATATCACACTTCTGTGCTGTGTTAATATCACTGTTGTCTGCCCTGTTATAATCACACGTATCTGCTCTGTTCATATCTCACTTGTCTGCCCTGTTAATATCACCCTTGTCTGCTCTGGTAAAAACATACTATCCATTCTGTTAATATCATACTATCTGTTTTGTTAATATCATGCTTATCTGATTTGTTAAAATCATTCTATCTGTTCTGTTGAGGCTGAGTATGGTAGAGGATGATGTGGTTGAGCTTGAAAGTGGTTGGATGTCAATGCAAGATAGTCTTTTGGGAGCGGTTGGTGAGGTATGTGGATGGACAAAAGGACCACCGGGGCACTCGGAAACATGGTGGTGGGATGATGAAGTTGGAAAGAAGATTGAGAGAACAGGAAGAAGTTCAAGGAGTGGCAGAAGGCGAAGGGTACGGGAGCAGAAACAGCAGAGCATGAAAGTTATAAGGCAGCCAAGAAGGCTGCAAAGAAAGAGGTAGCAAAGGCGCAAGAGGCATGTAGGAAAATGTACCGGAGAACGCTTGGATTCGGAAGAGGGTCAAAGAGCGGTATTCAGGATTGCAAAGCAGATAGCGAAAGAGAGGTGTGATGTGATGGGGGTGAGTTGCTTGAAGGATGAAGTGGGACAAATCGTTGTGGACCCAGATGGAATTAAAGGAAGATGGAAGAGATATATGGAAATACTGTTGAATGCAGAGAATGAATGGGATGGCAACATAGAGAGTAACCCAGTTTAAGGACCGGCAAAGAAGATAACCGAGAAGGAAGTTGAGGAAGCGATAAAAGCAATGAAGAGTAGAAAAGCGGGAGGGCTGACGGGAGTTGTGGGAGATATGTTGAAGGCAGCGGGAAATTGGGGTGTGAAGAGAATGACAGAGATCTGCAATCTGGTGGTGAAAGAAGGTCGCATTCCAGTGGATTGGGAACTGAGTACCCTCGTCCCTTTATACGAGGGGAAAGGTGACCCTCTGGAGTGTGGCTCGTATCGAGCGATAAAGTTATTGGAGCATGGAATGAAGGTATTTGAAAGGGTGTTGGAGAGGAGGATAAGGAAGAAGGTGAAGATTGACGAAATTCAGTTTGGATTTATGTCAGGAAGAGGAACGACAGACGCACTTTTTATTGTGAGGCAGTTGCAGGAGAAGTACATGGAGAAGAGGAAGAAGTTGTTTCTTGGGTTTGTTGATCTGGAGAAAGCATTCGATAGGGTTCCACGTGAAGTAGTGACATGGGCATTGAGGAAGTTAGGAGTGGTGATGGCAATGTACAAAAGAGCGCGCACAGTTGTAAGGACGAAGGATGGGTACAGTGGTGAGTTTGAGGTGAAGGTGGGAGTGCATCAGGGGTCGGTACTAAGTCCACTACTATTTGTAGCTGTGATGGAGGTGCTGGCTCGGAACGTAAAGGAGGGTTTACCGTGGGAGTTGTTGTATGCAGATGATCTGGTGTTGATTGCAGAAAGTATGGATGGACTGAAGGAGAAGATGAACAAATGGAAGACATGTATGTATGTATGTATGTATGGAGACAAATGGTCTGAAGGTGAATATCTGAAAAACGAAGGTGATGGCAAGTGATAAAGCATGTGGTGAGGTGGAAAGAACTGGGAAGTGTCCGTGTGCTGTGTGCAGGAAGGGTGTCGGAGTGAATTCCATTCAATTCACAATGTGCGCTGAGTGGGTTCATCAAAAATGTAGTGGTCTGAGAGGGTCATTAACCAGTGTGGCAGCTACATTCAAGTGTAAGGTGTGCACAGAGGGAGCTGCAGATGGAGGAAATGTTGAGTTGGATCATGGAGACGGCATGAAGCTGGAAGTTGTGAAAACATTTTGTTACCTAGGAGACATGCTGAATGGAGAAGGTGGATCAGACGCGGCAACGGTTGCTCGAGTGAGATGTGTATGGAAGAAGTTTCAGGAACTGAGTGGCGTGCTGACGAGGAGGGGAGTGTCATTGAAGCTGAAGGGAAAGGTGTATGCTGCATGTGTGAGAAGTGTTATGATTTATGGGAGCGAGACATGGGTAATGAACGTAGAGCAGCAACGAAGGCTGGAAAGGGTGGAAATGCGAATGGTTCGGTGGATGTTCGGTGGATGTGTGGAGTATCGTTGAGAGAGAGGAAGACAAATGATGAATTGCGAAAGATGATGGGAATAGAGCCTGTGATTAATGCTGTGAAGAGGAACAGTTTGAGATGGTTTGGTCATGTGTTGAGGAAGGATGAAAGTGGCTGTTTGAGAAGAGTGATGGAAATGAATGTAGAAGGAAGTAGAGGACGGGGAAGACCGAGAAATACTTGGCTGAAGATGGACGAAGAAGAAATGCGGGCAAGGGGTTTAACAAGGGGGGATGCAGAAAATAGGGCAAAATGGAGAAGATTGTCATCGGGGCTGCAAGGCTAACCCCTGCTCTTGCAGGGAAAATGGCCTTAAAATGCCTGTTGTTTGTTTGTATTCTATCTGTTCTGTTAAAATAATGCTATCTGTTCTGCCCCCACCTTTACAACTCTCTGATCCATACATTATCTGGCCATGGGGCTTTATTTTCTCTTAAGAAAGAAGATAGGAGGGTTTGCCAAATGGTCCTTTTGGAAAAAGAGATATTGAGAGTGTGGGATTTGTCAGGATTGAAAGACATATTCCAAGTGTTTGACCAGCTTGTGATTTTTTTTTTTTTAAGGTCTGAAGATTTAAGAGACTGCAGCCTGTCTGAAGGATGAGTGATGTGATGTCAGAGGGTGGAGTCATCAGCAAATAGATAAAGAGGATTTTCCAGAAAATCCGAGAGATTCTTGAAGAAGATCAGGAATTGGACTGGGTCGAGAACACTGCATTGGGGCACTCCAACCTTGACAGGGA
Organism: Myxine glutinosa; assembly: GCF_964187855.1. Lineage (NCBI taxonomy): Eukaryota > Metazoa > Chordata > Myxini > Myxiniformes > Myxinidae > Myxine > Myxine glutinosa. The sequence goes on along the minus strand of NC_136267.1, from coordinate 3,436,924 downwards.
GAGGAGAGGAAAGGATTCTGTTGAGAGTCGCATGTTGTCTCCGAGAGTAGAGGAAGTCAGTAATCTAAGAGTGGAGTTTCCCTGGGATTCAATCGGAAGAGTGTTTGGAGAGCAAAGAGGGATGCCAGACTGTATCAAAAGCATGAGATACAGTGCATTCAGAAAGTATTCAGACCCCTTCACTTTTTTCACATTTTGTTATGTTGCAGCCTTCTGCTGAAATCGTTTAAATTCCTTTTTTCCCTCATCAATCTGCACTCAATACCCCATAATGACAAAGAGAAAACAGGATTTTAGAAAGTTTTGCAAATTTATTAAAAAGAAAAAACTGAAATATCACATTGACATAAGTATTCATACCCTTTGCTATGACACTTGAAATTTAGCTCAGGTGCCTCCCATTTCTCTTGATCATCTTTGAGATGTTTCTACATCTTGATTGGAGTCCACCTGTGGTAAATTCAATTGATTGGACATGATTTGGAAAGGCACACACCTGTCTATATAAGGTCTCACAGCTGACAATGCATATCAGAGCAAAAACCAAGCCATGAGGTCGAAGGAACTGCCTGCAGAGCTCAGAGACAGGATTGTGTCGAGACACAGATCTGGGGAAGCCTACAGAAAAATCTCTGCTGCATTGAAGGTTCCCAAGAGCACAGTGGCCTCCATAATTCTTAAATGGAAGAAGTTTGGAACAACCAGGACTCTTCCTAGAGCTGGCCGCCCGGCCAAACTGAGCAATTGGAGGAGAAGGGCCTTGGTAACAGAGGTGACCAAGAACCCGATGGTCACTCTGGCTGAGCTCCAGAGATCCTGTGTGGAGATGGGAGAAACTTCCAGAAGGACAACCATCACTGTAACACTCCACCGATCTGGGCTTTATGGCAGAGTGGCCTCTCCCCAGTGAAAGACACATGAAATCGCGCTTGGAGTTTGCAAAAAAGCACCGAAAGGACTCAGACTGTGAAAAACAAGATTCTGTGGTCTGATGAAACCAAGATTGAACTGCTTGGAGACAGAGTCGGGAGACAGAGTCGGGAGACAGAGAGACAGAGAGACAGAGAGTCAGAGAGTCCATATAGGTCGGTCGGTCCATGGGGACCGATCGGCACTCTGGTTCTGACTGTGTTGCATTGATGAGTCGGTCAGCCTTGAAGAATGGGGAAGATTCAAGTGGGGAAAACACCACAAGTCTGGAGGTATAACCACCGTGAAGAGGCGTCCCTGATAGTTGTACTAATGTAATGTGTTAAATCAGGTGGTGTATAAGACACTGCATCAATGGCAGTAAACTTCCCGAATTTTTTATACAACCTTTGAAATGATTTTATTTCAGTAGAATTATAAAGTTGAACACTGTGGGGGTCTTCTTGTATTATTCTCCTCCACATTATAATACAACTCTCCAGTATCATCGTTACCTGTGCCACTGAATGTGGGCGGAGGTTTTATTTTCACCCCCTGACTGTCTGTCTGTTTGTCTGCGGGCAGCATATCTAAAACGTTTGTGGACAGATTTGGACGAAATTTTGTGGACATGTTGGGTGTGTGCCAATGACTAATTGATTAGATCTTGGAGGTCTGGATCCTGATCCGGCCTATCAGCAGGGATACAAAACGTAGTATAATGGTGGTTTTTCACATGTGTGAGCTGCTGAAGTGGCAACAATATTGTTTTTTATTTATTAGTCCCCTACCGGTGTACACTGGAGGGGACTATAGGTTTGCACGCCGTCCCTCCGTCTGTCAGTCCGTCAGTCCGTCAGTCCGTAACGCAAAGAACAGTTTTCCGGACTTTTTTTCTAAACGCTTAATGCTAATGTTTTCAAACTTGGCACATGGTTTCCTCATAAGTTACAGATCAAGTTCGAACTTCACGACGTTTCGATCGTTTTTGACAAAGTTATGGCACTTTGAACTTTGGGAATTCTGATAATTCTGATGATCCTTAACTCAATGCCATTTTAAGTTTTAATTTCCTTTAAAAACCAATTTCTCTGCAATAATAGGACCGATTGAGATCAAATTTTCACCGAAGGGGGGGACTCGGTCTGTAGAATATTTTAATGGTAATTATGACGGCACATATCACGTGGTTCGGCCGCCATATTGTTTTTCGTGAAAACACGAAAACCCCTTTTTCTCTGCAACGGCTGAACAGATCGAGGCCAAACTTTGCAGGCAGAATCGCATACACATGACGAACAAAAAAGTCAATAAGCATGACGTAATGCGTCACATGGTTTCAGAGTTATGACGTTTTTAAGCATGAACCTTTAAAACCGAGCTCCTCCCTCATTTTTGATCCAATCGAGGGGAAACTTCACAGATCTGTTCAGCATGTCAGTCTACTAAAATGCCATTTTGGAATTTGCGATAGGGCACGTGGTTTGGCAGATATCGTTAATTAAACGAAAATATTTTTAAAATGGATATCTCTTGTTTATTCTGGAGTTTTCCTCAAGCCGCACCGCGCGCCCTCAGCCTCGTCTCGCGAACGTCAAACGCGAACGTCTCGTGCGTTTTCGGGAGGGGCGGAGCCAAGCCCAGCAACATATGTATACACATCGATCATTGATCGTGAACCGGAAAATATAATAAATTGCTGATATTTAGCGACTCGAAAGGTTCTTTATCAACAACTTATTTTCTCGTGCTTCTGCTGACCTGTCTGTAAGGAAGGTGTATACATCGAAGTCCCGAGTGCGAATCACAGGTGAGCCCGTCCTGAGGTAATTAGCGATTGGGAACGATTCAGAACCTGTGGGTAAATAACCCTTTGGTAATTTCCCCAACAGTTTTCCGGACGACAGACTGCCGGTAGGGGACATGTATTGCAGCGCAATACTCACAATGCTTGTTTAATCAGAATCAGTGCCATTTGTTACCATTGGTCATATTTACACTTTTCTTTTTTGAAAACCCCCGACGAGCTGATGCAACATTTTAATGAAATGCATTTTGCTGATCTGGATGGTAGATGCGAGATGCTTCCATGGATTTGTACTCAACAACAAATGGATAATTAATTACATGGATAGATAAAGGCAGTATAGGGATTATGGATCACGTGGCAACCTTTATGACGTGTCCACGTCTTTGTGCAGAGAGGTAACCGTGTGATGCCGTTATTGCAGGTTGACCTCTTGATGCCAAATTTGTCCATGGATTAAATGTAAATGTATTTATTTTGTTCCGTCTGGTTTCGTGAGCTTTTTTTGTACATTGGTTCGGATTTGTTAACTTTAATCATATGTGGGGTTTGTTAACATTGTGGTCTTGTTACATTCATCTCATTGTGTCTTCGTTTTGTATCGGTTTGTTCTCATTTTGAATCCTGCTGATGCCAACCCTCCCAGCAGCATCGGTGTGTCTCCCGCTCCGCTCACGGATCTGAATGCTGCTCACGTACCCTCACGGACTACACGAAGGCCTTACAGACCCCCTGGGTGCACGTGCTTCCTCGGAATACCAAGGTGAGCTTCAAAAAGTGGGCAAATTTGGGACATAAATAGGGAAAGGCAAAGGATGATGGTGGAATATATCGGGAGGAATATTGCACTGATCAGGCACGGGTATTGGTGCACTGATCATGCACTGATCATGCACTGATCACGCATGCACGTTTATTGGTGCACTGATCACGCATGCACGTTTATTGGTGCTCTGATCATGCACTGATCACGCATGCACGTTTATTGGTGCTCTGATCACACACGTTTATTGGTGCACTGATCAGGCACGTTTATTGGTGCACTGATCAGGCACTGATCACGCATGCACGTTTATTGGTGCACTGATCATGCACGTTTATTGGTGCACCGATCAGGCACGTTTCTTGGTGCACCGATCAGGCACGTTTCTTGGTGCACCGATCAGGCACGTTTATTGGTGCACTGATCAGGCACTGATCATGCAGGCACGTTTATTGGTGCACTGATCATGCACGTTTATTGGTGCAATGATCAGGTATGCCTATTTGTGCACTGATCACGCACGTTTATTGGTGCACTGATCAGGCACGTTTCTTGGTGCACCGATCAGGCACGTTTCTTGGTGCACCGATCAGGCACGTTTCTTGATGTACCGATCAGGCACGTTTCTTGATGTACCCGATCAGGCACGTTTCTTGATGTACCGATCAGGCACGTTTCTTGGTGCACGGATGAGGCACGTTTCTTGGTGCACCGATCAGGCACGTTTCTTGGTGCACCGACGAGGCACGTTTCTTGGTGCACCGATCAGGCACGTTTCTTGGTGCACCGACGAGGCACGTTTCTTGGTGCACCGATCAGGCACGTTTCTTGGTGCACCGATCAGGCAGGTTTCTTAGTGCACGGATGAGGCACGTTTCTTGGTGCACCGATCAGGCACGTTTCTTAGTGCACGGATGAGGCACGTTTCTTGGTGTACTGATGAGGCACGTTTCTTGGTGCACTGATCAGGCACGTTTTAAATGCATTTAAATACCTTGCATCACATTATATATACCTTTTCATAATAAATACTACTATTATGATCTTTAACATCCTCATTCGTCCTTCCACCACAAATTTGATCCTTCGTCTGAAATGACGCATATTTGTTTTTTGTGTTATGGCGGCATTGATTGGGGGCGCAGGCACGTGTTTGTGTTTAACTTCGGTACGGGACGGTGCAGCTGCGGACTGGATGCAGGACGAGGGCAACGGCTGCGTTTGAGGTGCGCAGGGCCGGACAACCCATTAATCAGTCTGTCTGCCGGGCACCGCCCCTGGAGGTTCTTGGGTTAGAAGGCGCAGACCAAACAGGAAAGGTCTGGGGGCAGGGGGGAAATGGAGGGAAGCTTCTCCTATTCCATGTCATGTACGCGTACGTGTGCATGCACGTCCATGTACTGCGTGCAGGGCCGCCACAAAATGGGTGATCGGTTGTCTCATTGGTCATACTTGTCCGTGCAAGGTCACGCTCTAAAATTCACAACGTCTCCGTGCTATTTGGGATTTAAGGTACTACTCAGGTTTGCATGTGTGATTTCACTTAAAGGTCAGGTCACACCATCATCCACTTGTATACGGTGAGTGAGAAACTTTTTCCCTCCAAAATCCCCCACAAAGTATATTATGGTGCGCAGTCGTCACATCAGGATCTTGCACGGTGTTGCAGACGCACGTGTCCCATATCCATGTCTGCTAATTTGTGGTCCAGGTATTCTTTCATTAACTGCTCCTAACTTTGTGGTGTGCGTTTGCAAATGTGTGCACACCTGTGTTGGTTTCACCGGTTGTGTGGTTGAATCCGAGTTGTCTGCTCCTGGGATTGGTTCAAAATGTGATCAAATTTGTCAAATATTGACAGCTATTCAGTTGGTACATCAGTTTGATCACAATATTCAATAATTGATTGGAAAAAAAAACAAATTGGAAAAAAATCGCCAAAATTGCAGGAATTCTACAAGTGCGGATCTTCGGCATTCACTTGGACAATTGTTAAGTTGATAATTGAGAATTCCGAATGTGTCTGTATTATCAGACTGATTGCTGAGGGTTTTATACCTTGTGTGTCCACCATTGGTATGGACACAGACCATGCAAACATTGTCTCACAGTATGAATTGTCGACCTAAGGTAGGAAAGTTTTTCCACACGTGGAAACAATTACCGGATGTGTTTGCAGGTTCACCTTTTTATGCTTGATTCACTTTCGCTGGGATAGTTAATGTCCAGGAAACTAGTTTCTGTAAATAAATAACAATGGGGCAGCGGTGGGTTCAAAATCCAAGTCTTGCACTAATTGCTTCATTCAAAAATTAATAAAAAATATATTACAAATACAATGGATTGCACTAATTGCTTCATTCAAAAATTATATAAAATATATTACAAATACAATGGATTGCACTAATTGCTTCATTCAAAAATTAATAAAAAAAATATTACAAACACAATGGATTGCACTAATTGCTTCATTCAAAAATTATATAAAATATATTACAAACACAATGGATTGCACTAATTGCTTCATTCAAAAATTATATAAAATATATTACAAATACAATGGATTGCACTAATTGTTTCAGTCAAAAATTAATAAAAAATATATTACAAATACAATGGATTGCACTAATTGCTTCATTCAAAAATTATATAAAATATATTACAAATACAATGGATTGCACTAATTGCTTCATTCAAAAATTAATAAAAAATATATTACAAATACAATGGATTGCACTAATTGCTTAATTCAAAAATTATATAAAATATATTACAAATACAATGGATTGCACTAATTGTTTCAGTCAAAAATTAATAAAAAATATATTACAAATACAATGGATTGCACTAATTGCTTCATTCAAAAATTATATAAAATATATTACAAATACAATGGATTGCACTAATTGCTTCATTCAAAAATTAATAAAATATATTACAAATACAATGGATTGCACTAATTGCTTCATTCAAAAATTAATAAAAAATATATTACAAATACAATGGATTGCACTAATTGTTTCATTCAAAAATTATATAAAATATATTACAAATACAATGGATTGCACTAATTGCTTCATTCAAAAATTATATAAAATATATTACAAATACAATGGATTGCACTAATTGTTTCATTCAAAAATTATATAAAATATATTACAAATACAATGGATTGCACTAATTGTTTCATTCAAAAATTATATAAAATATTGTTACGGACACGGCTTCAGATGTTATGATGGGCCGAGCGGAATGGCCGCCGTGTTCGCACAGTTTACCCGATTACCCCCAACTCACCCGATTCCACTCGAATGTTGGCCAAATCGCGCTACGCTAAATCAATGAAGGAAAGGACACAACGACTGGGATAAATGAAACGACGCAAGGGGTACAGTTCTCAAGACCTCCGGAGGAGGATATAATTAGTGGGGGAGAAAAGGGGTAGATTACAAGGCAATGAGGTAAAGACACAGAAGAGATAGGCACTTAGACACAATCTTATCTATCCCAGACAGACCACAGACAAACGGAACAAGACTGACTTACACAGGGATTGATGGCAGGGAAGGACAGGCAGTCGATAGCACAAGGTGCACCTTGGCTCAGGGACAGAATCAAGCACGGTCCAGTCCAGAGATGCGGGGAGGTGTCACAGCGCTCGGAGGTGGCGTCCTTCTCTGTCCAAGCTGAGGGCGCATCTGACGTCACCTCCCTCTTCCTGCGCATGCTCAGCGGGGAGTGACACGCCCTCGGCTCGTTGGCTCCGCCCCAGATGGGATCGGTCTGCCGCTTCTATTGGGTGCGGGGGTTACCGGGCTCCACCCCTGACGAGGAGCTGACAGCGAGCCCCTACTTGGTAACCCCGTCGAGCACATGGTCGATGGCGGCTCGTTGGAAAGGCTTGGTGCCCTCCCAACACCCCCTACCAACCAAGCCGGAGTGAGGACGCGCACTCCCCGCGCCGCCGCCGCTGTTGTTGTTGTTGCTGTTGCTGTTGTTGTTGCTGAACCGTGAGGAAGAGCTGCGGGGAGGTATTGGGAGGTCCTAAACTTCCTAACGGTGCCATACAATCACATTCTGGTGCAACGAAGAGTCAGAATTAATGGAAACGAGTCCTTAACTGACATAGACTAAGAATAACTAGCAAGATGTCCTATAGTTGTCTACGTGAGATGCGGTGGACCTGGATGCGACATTTAATGGGGGAAATAGGGGGAGGTCGGGTCTACAGAGTGTTGTTTACAGAAAATGGGACTAGGGAATGGGGGATTGGGGATAGTTGGGAAGTATGGAGGAAATAGGGGAATATTTACAAGCGGATATGGATGGAGGCCAATCTCATATCCGCAACAATATATTACAAATACAATGGATAACACTAATTGTTTCATTCAAAAATTATATAAAATATATTACAAATACAATGGATTGCACTAATTGCTTCATTCAAAAATTATATAAAATTTATTACAAATACAATGGATTGCACTAATTGCTTCATTCAAAAATTAGATAAAATATATTACAAATACAATGGATTACACGAATTGCTTCATTCAAAAATTATATAAAATATATTACAAATACAATGGATTGCACTAATTGCTTCATTCAAAAATTATATATAATATATTACAAATACAATGGATTGCACTAATTGCTTCATTCAAAAATTATATAAAATATATTACAAATACAATGGATTGCACTAATTTCTTCATTCAAAAATTAATAAAATATATTACAAATACAATGGATTGCACTAATTGCTTCATTCAAAAATTAATAAAAAATATATTACAAATACAATGGATTGCACTAATTGCTTCATTCAAAAATTATATAAAATATATTACAAATACAATGGATTGCACTAATTGCTTCATTCAAAAATTATATAAAATATATTACAAATACAATGGATTGCACTAATTGCTTCATTCAAAAATTAATAAAAAATATATTACAAATACAATGGATTGCACTAATTGCTTCATTCAAAAATTATATAAAATATATTACAAATACAATGGATTGCACTAATTGCTTCATTCAAAAATTATATAAAATATATTACAAATACAATGGATTACACGAATTGCTTCATTCAAAAATTATATAAAATATATTACAAATACAATGGATTGCACTAATTGCTTTATTCAAAAATTAATAAAAAATATATTACAAATACAATGGATTGCACTAATTGCTTCATTCAAAAATTATATAAAATATATTACAAATGCAATGGATTGCACTAATTGCTTCATTCAAAAATTATATAAAATATATTACAAATACAATGGATTGCACCAATTGTTTCATTCAAAAATTAATAAAAAATATATTACAAATACAATGGATTGCACTAATTGTTTCATTCAAAAATTAATAAAATATATTACAAATACAATGGATTACACGAATTGCTTCATTCAAAAATTATATAAAATATATTACAAATACAATGGATTACACTAATTGCTTCATTCAAAAATTATATAAAATATATTACAAATACAATGGATTACACGAATTGTTTCATTCAAAAATTATATAAAATATATTACAAATACAATGGATTGCACTAATTGCTTCATTCAAAAATTATATAAAATATATTACAAATACAATGGATTACACGAATTGCTTCATTCAAAAATTATATAAAATATATTACAAATACAATGGATTACACGAATTGTTTCATTCAAAAATTAATAAAAAATATATTACAAATACAATGGATTGCACTAATTGCTTCATTCAAAAATTATATAAAATATATTACAAATACAATGAATTGCACTAATTGTTTCATTCAAAAATTAATAAAATATATTACAAATACAATGGATTGCACTAATTGCTTCATTCAAAAATTAATTTAAAAAATATTGCAAATAGAATGGATTGCACTAATTGCTTCATTCAAAAATTATATAAAATATATTACAAATACAATGGATTTCACTAATTGCTTCATTCAAAAATTATATAAAATATATTACAAATACAATGGATTGCACTAATTGCTTCATTCAAAAATTATATAAAATGTATTACAAATACAATGGATTGCACTAATTGCTTCATTCAAAAATTATATAAAATATATTACAAATACAATGGATTGCACTAATTGCTTCATTCAAAAATTATATAAAATATATTACAAATACAATGGATTGCACTAATTGTTTCATTCAAAAGTTAATAAAAAATATATTACAAATACAATAGATTGCACTAATTGCTTCATTCAAAAATTATATATAATATATTACAAATACAATGGATTGCACTAATTGCTTCATTCAAAAATTATATAAAATATATTACAAATACAATGGATTGCACTAATTGTTTCATTCAAAAATTAATAAAAAATATATTACAAATACAATGGATTGCACTAATTGTTTCATTCAAAAATTAATAAAAAATATATTACAAATGCAATGTATTGCACTAATTGCTTCATTCAAAAATTATATAAAATATATTACAAATACAATGGATTACACGTATTGCTTCATTCAAAAATTATATAAAATATATTACAAATACAATGGATTGCACTAATTGCTTCATTCAAAAATTATATAAAATATATTACAAATACAATGGATTGCACTAATTGCTTCATTCAAAAATTATATAAAATATATTACAAATACAATGGATTGCACTAATTGCTTCATTCAAAAATTATATAAAATATATTACAAATACAATGGATTGCACTAATTGCTTCATTCAAAAATTATATAAAATATATTACAAATACAATGGATTACACGAATTGCTTCATTCAAAAATTATATAAAATATATTACAAATACAATGGATTGCACTAATTGTTTCATTCAAAAATTAATAAAAAATATATTACAAATACAATGGATTACACTAATTGCTTCATTAAAAAATTATATAAAATATATTACAAATACAATGGATTGCACTAATTGTTTCATTCAAAAATTAATTTAAAAAATATTACAAATACAATGGATTGCACTAATTGTTTCATTCAAAAATTATATATAATATATTACAAATACAATGGATTGCACTAATTGCTTCATTCAAAAATTAATTTAAAAAATATTACAAATACAATGGATTGCACTAATTGCTTCATTCAAAAATTATATAAAATATATTACAAATACAATGGATTGCACTAATTGCTTCATACAAAAATTATATAAAATATATTACAAATACAATGGATTGCACTAATTGCTTCATTCAAAAATTATATAAAATGTATTACAAATACAATGGATTGCACTAATTGCTTCATTCAAAAATTATATAAAATATATTACAAATACAATGGATTGCACTAATTGTTTCATTCAAAAGTTAATAAAAAATATATTACAAATACAATGGATTGCACTAATTGCTTCATTCAAAAATTATATATAATATATTACAAATATAATGGATTGCACTAATTGCTTCATTCAAAAATTATATAAAATATATTACAAATACAATGGATTGCACTAATTGCTTCATTCAAAAATTATATAAAATATATTACAAATACAATGGATTGCACTAATTGTTTCATTCAAAAATTAATAAAAAATATATTACAAATACAATGGATTGCACTAATGGCTTCATTCAAAAATTATATAAAATATATTACAAATACAATGGATTGCACTAATTGTTTCATTCAAAAATTAATAAAAAATATATTGCAAATGCAATGGATTGCACTAATTGCTTCATTCAAAAATAAATAAGAAATATATTACAAATACAATGGATTGCACTAATTGCTTCATTCAAAAATTAATAAAAAAATATATTACAAACACAATGGATTGCACTAATTGCTTCATTCAAAAATTATATAAAATATATTACAAATACAATGGATTGCACTAATTGTTTCAGTCAAAAATTAATAAAAAAATATATTACAAATACAATGGATTGCACTAATTGCTTCATTCAAAAATTATATAAAATATATTACAAATACAATGGATTGCACTAATTGCTTCATTCAAAAATTATATAAAATATATTACAAATACAATGGATTGCACTAATTTCTTCATTCAAAAATTATATAAAATATATTCCAAATACAATGGATTGCACTAATTGCTTCATTCAAAAATTATATAAAATATATTACAAATACAATGGATTGCACTAATTGCTTCATTCAAAAATTATATAAAATATATTACAAATACAATGGATTGCACTAATTGTTTCATTCAAAAATTAATGAAAAATATATTGCAAATACAATGGATGACACTAATTGCTTCATTCAAAAATTATATAAAATATATTACAAATACAATGGATTGCACTAATTGTTTCTTTCAAAAATTAATAAAAAATATATTACAAATACAATGGATTGCACTAATTGCTTCATTCAAAAATTATATAAAATATATTACAAATACAATGGATTGCACTAATTGTTTCATTCAAAAATTATATAAAATATATTACAAATACAATGGGTAACACTAATTGTTTCATTCAAAAATTATATAAAATATATTACAAATACAATGGATTGCACTAATTGCTTCATTCAAAAATTATATAAAATATATTACAAATACAATGGATTGCAGTAATTGTTTCATTCAAAAATTAATAAAAAATATATTACAAATACAATGGATTGCACTAATTGCTTCATTAAAAAATTATATAAAATATATTACAAATACAATGGATTGCACTAATTGCTTCATTCAAAAATTATATTAAATATATTACAAATACAATGGATTGCACTAATTGCTTCATTCAAAAATTATATAAAATATATTACAAATACAATGGATTGCACTAATTGCTTCATTCAAAAATTATATTAAATATATTACAAATACAATGGATTGCACTAATTGTTTCATTCAAAAATAATATAAAATATATTACAAATACAACGGGACACTAATTACACTAATTACTAATTATTAATTACTAATTACACTACAGCACTAATTGCTTCTTTTTAAAATTATATAAATATATTACAAATACAATGGATTGCAATAAGTTGTTTATAAAGTTTTTAGAAATGGAAGAGAAATGTTTATTGCAGCTTGTCTCTACAGTGGGGCATCCTGGTGCTTTCGCCATCATTACCTGGATTCCCTTGATATAAGGGGTGGTGTTGTTTGTTGGTGTATAACATCCTGCAGAGTTTGTTGGTGTATAACATCCTGCAGAGTTTGTTGGTGTATAACATCCTGCAGAGACCACAGAGTTAAGCTATATCAGGGGTTAGTTATCCATTTGAAATGGTCGACGAAGTTTGCTACGGTATAAATGATAAGCCTTTCACGTCAAGATAATGTTACGGTCACGTGGTCTTCAAGAACTGGCACGCCGCCCCGCAGGTATGGGATGCAAATATCTCCACGTCCGCCGGGTTAATTTGGCAAGAATCGGCCTCTCCGAATACAACGACCGAAGCAGAAAGCCGATAAAATGGCGGGGATTCCAGACAGTAACAATGAGTGAATTAAACTAACATACCCCGGAACCACCACAGCTTAACGAATACACCTTAACCATTGATTCAGGAACACCGGACCAAGAAAGCCGATAAAATGGCGTGTTTACAGACAGTAACAATGAGTAAATTAAACTACCATACCCCGGAATCACCACCGCTTAATGAATACACCTTAACCATTGATTCAGGAACACCGGACCAAGAAAGCTGATAAAATGGCATGTTTACAGACAGTAACAATGAGTAAATTAAACCAACATACCCCGGAACCACCACAGCTTAACGAATACACCTTAACCATTGATTCAGGAACACCGGACCAAGAAAGCCGATAAAATGGCGTGTTTACAGACAGTAACAATGAGTAAATTAAACTACCATACCCCGGAATCACCACCGCTTAACGAATACACCTTAACCATTGATTCAGGAACACCGGACCAAGAAAGCTGATAAAATGGCATGTTTACAGACAGTAACAATGAGTAAATTAAACCAACATACCCCGGAACCACCACAGCTTAACGAATACACCTTAACCATTGATTCAGGAACACCGGACCAAGAAAGCCGATAAAATGGTGTGTTTACAGACAGTAACAATGAGTAAATTAAACTACCATACCCCGGAACCATGACACCTTAATGAATCGAGGGAGGTGCAAAGCGGCCCTCCCTTTATATAAGGGATTGTTTCTCTGTACGCAGCTTTAACATGGGGACTGAAAATAAGTTTCTTGGCTTCTCCTGGACAAAATCGGCTGCAAATTTCAGAAGTAAATGCTTTGTACGTTGAGGTTATATCTATCTATAATTCCAGTAATCTCTGTGTGTCTGTGTGTCTGTGTGTCTGTGTGTTTGTTTGTCTGTGACCGCTGTTTCTCGACAACCACGGGTCCGATATACTTGAAACTTGCCAGGTATATTGCTGGGGACCCGAGGATGTGCCTTTTCAAGGTTTCATATTAATCGGAGAAGTAGTTACCGAGATATGTCCAAAAAACGATTCAACCAATCAGAGAGCAGCGAGCTATCACGTGTGCCGAACGTGGCGATCAGACTCTGCCTCGGACGGCACATTTGACAGCGTATTCATTTATTTCACGTTGGAAAACTATGTTGCCGTTAAACTATGTTTTAAAACGAATTCAAACTGCGATTAAATTAAAACGATTCATCGTAACTGCGATTTGCGAACTTCCGGACAGTGAAGACTGTCCGGCAGCACGCTTTCCGGCAGCCAATCACAGAACGCTTTGTTGCGTAGGCGTGGCCGATGTGAGAGCGAGCGGAGCTGAGCGCGTTACGAGCTGACCGCCATTACGGTTCGTAATTCGATTTCTTATGCGCATTATTTCTCCCAATTCAGTCAGAGCGAAGGGCGGAAGCGAAGAGCGTTGTTTTTTTTGTTTACGGGCGTACGGGCGGGGTAGAGCGTACGGGTAGCGTTTTTTTTTTTTTTTGGCAAGGAACGGGCACCCACGTACGGGCAATGCCCTAGTGTTCCAAATTTCAGCAACGTCTGTTTCCTCATTCTTGAGTTTTATTTAGAAAACCCTCGAATTCATGTTGGTGTCTGTCTGTCTGTCTGCCCAAAATGTGTTGGTGCTCATATCTCAAAGGCAATTCTTGGAAAAAAAATGCCAGGGTCATAGAAAAGGCCCCTTTATATGGGAGGTGCCGTGTGGCAAAGTATAGAAAAGAAGGGGCATTCAAAAAATCTCGTGTGCATGTTGGACTACCCTTGTGTTCTGAGGAGGAACCAAGTAATGCTCTAGAAAAGTTCATATAAAGGGTGCCAATTTGATTCATACAGCTGCATGAAGAAGTAAATGTATTTTATTGAAGTAAAAATACCTGCATGCAGAAGTAAATGTATTTTATTTGCCAGATGTAGGGTGCCCCAGTGGTGCACAGTGGCCATTGCAGCTGTTGCTTCCTCTTCATCCACCTTCACCTTGGAATGTTTGGAATGGCAGGGTTTGTCGCAGGCAGGGAAACGTTTGCAGATTGTGGGTTTAAGAAAATTCAACAGGTTTGGTTCCTGCTCTCCCTCTTCCTTCTGTTCCTCTCTAACGCCACTGGACAAACTGTTTTCAAAACCTGCACCATCTCTCTCCTGAACCTCGACGCCCGCCATATGGCTTCAGCTCTTAGCTGCCGGGCTTCTGTTGGATGTGCAGATTTTTTGGTCGTACACAAGCGTCTGGATCATTCTATCATGGAGACTTAATCACACAAGTTGATTCAGAGAAGAAGAATAATGGTGGACTCTCGAGTCTGTGGGAGTGAAGAGATTTCCCTGCGGTCGCAAACCAGGAGCATCGTTTGCAGAGTAGCGGTTGTCTCCAAGCTCTTTTGTTGTTGTTTTTCTTCTTTAACAGCCATAAAATTATTCCCACGTTCTTGTGGGGTTGGCTGGGGGAAGACTGGCCAAAGGCTGGCCATGACTGACGTTCTACTCAGGTTAGGGCATGAATTTGGAATTTGCCCATGGTGCCGGCAATATCTCGCATATTCTTCACGAAGGACATCGTGTAATATCACCTGACAGGCAGCACCTCTATTTTCTCTTTCCCCCCTTTTCTGCGCCTTTCGCTATTTTTGTCGCTTTCTCTTTTGTTCAGCACCTTGTATCCATTGGTAAAGTGGCATTTTCCCCCCCTCATGAAGTGGATTTTACAGCGTGCTCCAGCGAACGTGATGACTCTGTGCAGTCCGCAACATCCTGAAAGGTATCTCTGCAATTTGCTGTACAGGTTGTCTCCCCTTCCCAGCAGGTGTCGGTAGGTATGTAGCAGATTGCTCTTCATTGATTGGTATATCCGGTAGTTGTTGCTTGTTTTGTATATCCGGTAGTTGTTGTTTGTTTGGTATATCCGGTTGTTGTTGTTGTTTATTGCAGGTAATATGTTCCAAATTTCAGAAGTAAATGCTTTGTACGTTGAGGTAATATCTTCCAAATTTAAGCATCGTCTGTTTCCTCATTCTTGAGTTTTATTTGGAAAACCCTCGAATTCACGTTGGTGTCTGTCCGTCTGTCTGCCCAAAATGTTTGGTATATCCGGTAGTTGGTGTTTATTTGGTATATCCGGTAGTTGTTGTTTATTTGGTAAATGCGGTAGTTGGTGTTAATTTGGTATATCCGGTAGTTGGTGTTAATTTGGTATATCCGGTCGTTGTTGGTTGTTTGGTATATCCGGTAGTTGTTAGTTGTATGGTACATCCGGTAGTTGTTGTTTATTTGGTATATCCAGTAGTTGGTGTTTATTTGGTATATCTGGTAGTTGTTGTTTATTTGGTATATCCGGTAGTTGTTGCTTGTTTAGTATATCCAGTCGTTGTATGGCTACTGGCACTTCATACAGTAAATAGATGTTGACAATCTGCAACCCAGTTTCCTGCTCGTCTCTGTTGTCGACGCTGTACGTACAACTCAATCGAATCACAAAACGGAGAATTTTAGCACAAGGTGCACACTTGCTACACAATGAACAAAAAGAAAACACAAAATGTACAAACCTTAACTTTTGACTTTGCAAGAGGCTTGACGACTGATGGAATTTGTGGGAATTTGAATTTTCTTCTGGTTATGATGAGGAAGATGGGCTTCAAATGGATTCCCAGAGTGTGCTGATAGGAATCCATCTTGTGCGAAGAGCGTCACTTTTGACTACTTACCCCTCAGTCACATTTGCTCTACGGCTAGGATACGGCGGCCGTACCCCCCCTAAATTGACAGAAACGTGCGGCGGCCGCAGAGTTTCTGAGGTGGCCTCAGGGTGGCCCTAGGGCATATGGCTATCTTTTGCAGGCCGTAGGGGTCGCCGTGGAATTCTAGCGTGGAGTTATAACTTTTTTCATTTCTAGGGTGGCCGGAGCAATTCGACAAGCCGTAGCCATGACAACTGTAAGTGCTGTTATACATATGAAAAAGAACTGGTATATATACCCACTCGTTACCGTCCGTCTGGCCGCACGTTCGCCTTAGGGCCCCCCTGCGGTCGCCTTGCGGGCACCTTGAGGCTACCTTGCGTCTGCTTTGAAAATTCTATGGCCGCCGCAGGGACGCCCTAAGGTCACCGTGCGACATCAAATCAAAGACCGTACGGCACCTCCACGTTTTCGGTCTCCACAATTTCTAAATACCCCGTGCGGCTACCCGAAAAATAAAAACATATGTGACTGCTACATTGTATGACAGTGGAAATACTGCGGCCGCCCTAGAATTGCTAGTGGCCGTAGATTTTTTAGACCCTACGGCCGCCGAGCCAAATGTGACTGAAGCATTAGGACACGTCTTTTCTGCGGCTGAAAGTGGCTTTGGCCATTCGCCATGTTATTTCAAGCCACCACCATAAATGGCTGCTAACTGCACTATCAGTTGAGCTTCAAGAAAACAAACTCCAGAACAAATCAGCTCAGACAGAAAGGAAGAGTTTTACAAAATTAAGTGGAACTGCTGTATTTGAAAGTTCAAAACACACGTTGCATGCAACATGGACACATGCATGCAAGACTTGTGATGTCCATGTTATTGCAACCCTAATATATTTCCTCCTGATTAACCCGTGGGCTCCTTTATATTGAAACTAGCAGAGGTACCCGGCTTTGCACGGGAGTGGGAGGAGGAGGGGAGGGGGAAGAGGAGGGGAGGGGAACGGGGGGGAGGGGGGAGGGGAACGGGGGGGAGGGGGGAGGGGGAAGCGGGGGAGGAGGAGGGGAGGGGGAAGAGGAGGGGAGGGGAATGGGGGGGAGGGGGAAGGGGGGGAGGGGGGGAGGGGAAGGGGGGAGGGAAGGGTGCGGGGGTGCCCAGGGGAAGAAGGGCCCCTCCCCTCCCCCTCCCCCCCCCTTTCCCCTCCCCCCCCTCCCCTCCCCCTTCCCCCCTCCCCCTGGGTTCTCGAGATCTTAGAGATTGTAGACCCGAAGTTTTTTTAATTTTAAGGTGTGCTGTAGTCAGAAGCGCTAGAAGCGCTGCGCTCCCTCCCTTCGAATCCCTCTCTTCTGCTAGTGCTAATAATACGCTAATTTTAAAACCCGAAATTTTTTAAATGTTTATGTCTCCGTGACATTCCTGGGACCATCCCGAGTCGAACAGTACTTTCCGCTCGCAAATCCGTCCACGGGTTCTCGAGATCTTAGAGATTGTAGACCCGAAGTTTTTTTAATTTTAAGGTGTGCTGTAGTCAGAAGCGCTAGAAGCGCTGCGCTCCCTCCCTTCGAATCCCTCTCTCTTCTGCTAGTGCTAATAATACGCTAATTTTAAAACCCGAAATTTTTTAAATGTTTATGTCTCCGTGACATTCCTGGGACCATCCCGAGTCGAACAGTACTTTCCGCTCGCAAATCCGTCCACGGGTTCTCGAGATCTTAGAGATTGTAGACCCGAAGTTTTTTTAATTTTAAGGTGTGCTGTAGTCAGAAGCGCTAGAAGCGCTGCGCTCCCTCCCTTCGAATCCCTCTCTTCTGCTAGTGCTAATAATACGCTAATTTTAAAACCCGAAATTTTTTAAATGTTTATGTCTCCGTGACATTCCTGGGACCATCCCGAGTCGAACAGTACTTTCCGCTCGCAAATCCGTCCACGGGTTCTCGAGATCTTAGAGATTGTAGATCAGGATACAGACACAGAGGCCAACTCTACTTTTATATATATATATATAATATAGATGTAGAAGATGGCGGCTGAAATCGCCCTGCCATTCCATGTTTACAGCATTGGTTACCTCTGCTACCGAATTGGTGGACGTAGGTTATGTTTTCACGTCTGTCTGCTTGTCTGTCTGTCTGTTGTATCTGTCTGTGAACATGATATCTGAAAAAGTTTTGGACAGAATTTGGTGGAGAGGTTGGGTATGTGACAAGGACGGAACGATGGGATTTTGTTGAAGATCCGGATCTGGATACTAGAATTTCTTAGGAGATTCTTCAACATTGAGAGATAGGGCCAAAAATGATCTATAACACTATATCTCAAAAAGGTATAGACGGATTGGGACGAACCTTGATGGACAGGTTGGGTGTGTGACGAGGACGAATTAATTACATTTTGATAAAGATCCGATTCCAGATCTAATAATTTTAAAGTGATTCTTCACCATTGAGTGATAGTGCTAGAAACGAAATGCTGTATAACACGATATCTCAGAAAGTTGTGGACGGCTTCGGATGAAACTTGGTGGACAGGTTGTGTGTGTGATAAAGATGAATCGATTCGATTTTGGTGAAGATCCGGATCCGGATACGAGAATTTTTCATATTTTTACAAATGCTTCTTCACCATTGAGAGATGGGGCTAAAAACGGTATATTCCACGATATTTCAAAAAGTTGTGGATGACTTATGACAAAACTAGGTGGATGAGTTGGTTAGGTGACAAGAACAAGCCGATTTCATTTTGTTTCAGGTCTGGATGCAGATCAGCCTTGTCAGGTGGACACAAAACGTAAACTATTCAGCCTGGCGGAGGTATGCGCTCTACCGAATACCGTTCTCGTTTGAAATGTGGTCTTTCCAGGATAC
Organism: Myxine glutinosa; assembly: GCF_964187855.1. NCBI lineage: Eukaryota > Metazoa > Chordata > Myxini > Myxiniformes > Myxinidae > Myxine > Myxine glutinosa. The sequence continues at coordinate 3,417,394 of NC_136267.1, read as the reverse complement.
ATTGAAAACTCTTTCGAGGCGTTTTGCATGATATCCATCCAATTTGCTTTCAAGCTCTTTGCTTCAGGACGATGTTTCAGGTCCATATAAAATGGTTAGCCTTTTTCGAAAGCCCATGCCACTTTGCATTGGGTAGAAATATGCACCTACCTGGTGGGAGGGTTTATTCCAAGGTTACATGTGTTGTCCTTAGTAACATAGTATAGTGCTCAATGCACCAAGTAATATATTGGTGGACATTTTTTATGACATGCAGTATTATTACCCAACGCTCGCGAAGCGAAAGGCGGGGTTAAGCATTCGGTACGTACGTTTCATTTTTTTTCATTCATTCGGGTAAAAAATTCATTTTCTCGGCAACCGTTGGTCCGATTTAAATGAAATTTTCACCATTGGAGGGCCTCCCCCTGTAGAATATCTTAGTGAATATTACGACGTCACAGGTCACGTGGTACAGGCGCCATCTTGGAAAAACCAAAAAACTTTGCACCTCCATATCTCAAAAACCGCTGCACATAAATAATTGAGACAGGTCTCATTGCAAAGAACTCTCCATGCGGAATAACATATGTGAATGATGACGTCATAGGTGCTGCCGTTATGACGTCATAATTCGACAAGTAAAAAACTTTATCCGATCAGGATGAAATTTCTTAAGCGTCTTCTCTATAAATTGATGCAGAAATAAGAAATATAATGATGTCGTAGGTTACGTGGTCTGGACGCCATATTGTTTTGAGTGAAAAACCACTAAAATCACATTTTCTCCAAAACGACTGAACAGATCGAGGCCAAACTTTGCAAACAAAATCGCATACCCATGACGAACAGAAAGGTCAGTGAGCATGACGTCATGCGTCACATGGTTTCAGAGTTATGACGTTTTGAAGCATAAACATTTAAAACCTAGCTCCTCCCTCATTTTTGATCCTATAAAGGAGAAACTTCACAGATGTGTTCAGCATATCAGTCTGCTAAAATTACCTTTTGCAATTTGCGATAGGTCACGTGGTTTGGCAGATATAAATAATGAAACGAAAATATTTAAAATTAATTATAACTCTTGAACCGCTTCATTGATCGACGTGAAACTTTATATTATAGTAGAGGTAATGAAGTATAACATGTGTGCAAAATTTCAAGATGATTGGATGTACGGTCGGGAAGCTAGAAGTTGTTATTGCGTGAAGAAGAAGAGTCTTCCAGAGGTGGCATGGAATTAATTTATCACCCTGCACATGACGAGCAGGCAAAGTACGGAGCGACCTCACGGGGTCGTTTTGACCTCGCATAAAATTCTGATTTCAGATTTGTCAATCGCTTACGTATATTAACACACGACCAAAACAGGTTTGGCGAAATTCCGACGATTTTTGACGAAAATATAACATTTGTGTCTGCATTTCAGTAAAGTAAAGTGTGTGCCGTGTCAGCATTTTAAAAATTGAAACATGGCTCATTGTAAAGAACTCCATATGTGGAATAGGTGTTGTTAACGATGACGTCATTGGTGCCATAATTATGACGTCATAATTCGACAGGGACGCTTCGCAGGGTCTGATCAATTTGAAATTTATTGAGCGTGATCTATGCAACAATTATTTAGAGAATATAAATTTATGATGTCATCGCTCACGTGGTCTGGCAGCCATATTGGATCAAACAAAAAGAAACGTTCAAAAATAGAAGAGTTGGCTCACACCAAATTGACTGCGCAGGGTAAGTATTCTATGAATACCATCTAGTTCTGGGGTGGGGAACCTCCGGCCTCCGGGCCGTATACGGCCCGCGAGACCGTTTGATCCGGCCCGCGAGGCAATTCATCTATCTATTTTAAAAAATGTTTTTTTTTTTTTTTTTTTTTTTTTTGTTTACAAGATCGAGGCTCGTGAAAGAGCGAACATTAATCACACAGAAAGACAAACCGACACATAAAACATATAACATCGGGAGCAGTAGACAAGATGGGGAGAGAGGGGGAAGGACACAAACACAACATTTGAGAGCAGGGACCGAGAGACATGGAGACATCGAGAGATCTGTGAGAGGGAAAGGGCTTTGGGGGGGGGGGGGCATGGGAAGGGGGGTGGGAGAGGTATAAAACATATGGACACTGCCAGGACTTCCAGGAAAGAAGTTGGAATTTCAAACAAGGTGGGTCTGGGGTGAATTAGCGGGGGTAGAAAAGATCAAGGTTTTGGATGGGGGAAGATAAGAGATGGTGGTGAACAGCTGTTTTAAAGACCTGGAGGGAGGAGTGGGATTGAGGGAGTAAGGGAGTTTGTTCCAGAGGCGGGGGAAAAGAGGAATGAAAGAGCGAAGGTGAGCAGACAGCCGAGATTTCGGCAGTTTAACCATCAGAGGGTTGCTGGCAGATCTTGTGCGACCTGTAGGAATATTTGGGGGACAGAGCACAGAGAGAGCTGGGGGTGCAAGGCCGGAGAGGAGTCGGAAGAAGACAGAAAGACCACCTGCCTGCCTGCGGTGAGTGAGTGAAAGGCCCTCAGAGATAGCTTCATCGCGGGAGATTCCAATAATTCTGAAAGCTTTGGTTTCAACAGCGTGAAGCCGAGCTGGGTGTGAGGCAGGAGCACCGGCCCATAGGGGAGAACAGTATTCCATTGAGCTGCGGATGAAAGCCTTGTATGTGGTGAGGAGCTCAGGTGTGCCGAGGAAGGACTTCGCACGATGGAGGATGCCCAGTCGGCGACTGGCTTTGGAGGCCAGCTTGGAAATGTGGTTTTCCCAAGAAAGATCATGGCAGATAGTGAGACCCAAAAGCTTGAGCGACAGAACTTCTTGGAGAGGATTGTTGAGAAAGTAGATGGGAGGGTTGTCCAGTCGATCTTTTCGGAGAGACATAGTAAGAGTGTGAGATTTGTCCTCCCTTTGCTCGAGTTCTACAAACTGTATGTACGTGCTGAGGATTTTCCCATTCTGAGGAGACATGCACTGAAGTTTGCATCACTGTTTGGGACGACCTACAGCTGTGAGCAGTTCTTTTCAAAACTGACTCTTGCAAAGACTCGGTTTCGCTCAAGACTGACTGACCCAAACCTGCAAAACCAGCTGCGAGTAGCATCATCATCACTACCACCTGACACCAAACGCCTCGCCAAAGAGAAACAGTTCCAGCCATCGCATTAGGTGAGTCCGATATATGTATTCAATAATTTAGCATGGCCCTCGAAGGATGTTCTAAAAATCGAAATGGCCCTCGACAGGAAAAAGGTTCCCCACCCCTGATCTAGTTTATACAGTATTTTAATGACATTCAGTATCAATGACATGCGGAATTGATATTTGATATAATCTTCACAAAACATTGAGCAACTAGAATGGCACTCGGCAGAGCACGTACCTCCGCAAGGTTGCACAGTTTACATTTTATATCCCTCTGATAGGCCGGATCTGCATCCAGACTGAGACCAAAATCGAATCAGACACAAAACAGATGCTACAGACCAACATACTTGGTGAAATACTTTGGCCAAGTAACAAACATGGGTGGCAACATAACCTATGGAGGTAATTATAGCAGCCATGCATCTGACAACAGACATCGAACCCCTCCGAATGATGAAAAGGTCAGTTCTTGTGCCAATTAGAATGCCAAGTCCATACCATCAGATTGGCCCAACCTAACCAATCATTCATCCAACATTGAAATATGTACAGAATCTAGACCTTCAGTGAAAAGAACATGGCACCAATAGTTCATCCACCAGTTAACATAACCTTGTGTCTGCAATGCATGCACTGCCGTCGATGGTGCGGTGATGGAGGAATTCAGAAGATATTGTGTGCAGACATGAACACAGATTTATAGAGGTTATTGATGTGGTCTGCATGCAGACATGTACACAGATTTATAGAGGTTATTGATGTGTGTACCCCGGTTACCCGGTGTGTACCCCGGTTTAGAATAAGTACACCGTATCCCTGCGTGTCATAAGAGGCAACTAAAAGGGTTGGCGTCAGGAAGGGCATACGGCCATAAAAACATTGCCTCAAAAACAGAACCATGACAATTACATCGAGATATGGGCAGGGTACAGCCCGAAGTACCCCGTGGGGGACCCCACTCCCTCTCGTCAAAACTCAAGGTGGGGAACCCGATCGAAGCAAGGGTGGAAATCACTCCATTTATGACAACGAAAAGTCTGATGCCCGACGTGGAGATCTGTTTCTGAGGTTTGGGACGTGGAATGTAGGGACAATGACAGGGAGATCAGGAGAAGTGGTGGAAGTATTGGTCAGAAGAAGAGTGGACATATGTAGTGTGCAGGAGACAAGATGGAAGGGAAGTGGTGTGAGAATGGTGAAGGGTAGGCAGGGACAGAAATACAAGTTTGTGTGGCAAGGGTGTCCAGAAGGCGTGAATGGTGTTGGTGTCCTGTTTTCTGAGGAGTTTGTAGACAGTGTGGTGAGTGTGACGAGAGTGAGTGAAAGGTTGATGATGGTGAAAATGATGATTGGAAAGCTCTTGGTGAACGTCATCTCGGGATATGCTCCGCAGGTTGGTCGGAGCGATGAAGAGAAGGACAAGTTCTGGTGTGCAACAGAGAAGCTGATGGAAAACGTGAAAGATAAGGAAGTTGTTGTGGTAGGAGGAGACCTAAATGGACATGTGGGAAGGAGTATGGACGGTTTTGAGGGAGTTCATGGGGGTTACGGATATAGTGTGAGAAATGGAGAAGGTGAAAGGATTTTGGAGTTTGCTGATGGAGCTGATTTGTTGATTTGTAATACTCAGTTCCAGAAAGAGGATAATAAGCTTGTTACATACACGTCAGGTGGGTCGACGACAACCGTTGACTACCTGATGGTGCGTAGGCGAGATAGGGGGCACCTCCGGGACACAAAGGTGATCCCGGGGGAGGAGGCTGTTTCACAGCACCACTTGATTGTCTGCAACATAAGGTTGAAAGGTGCGAGGAGAGCTCGGCGGCTGAAGTACCAACCGAGAATGAAGGTGTGGAGGTTGAAAGAGGTGACAGTGATGGAGGCATTAAAAGAGAGGCTGAGTATGGTAGAGGATGATGTGGTTGAGCTTGAAAGTGGTTGGATGTCAATGAAAGAAAGTCTGTTGGGAGCCGTTGGTGAGGTGTGTGGATGGACAAAAGGACCACCGAGGCACTGGGAAACATGGTGGTGGGATGATGAAGTTGGAAAGAAGATTGACGAGAAGAGGAAGAAGTTCAAGGAGTGGCAGAAGGCGAAGGGTACGGGGGCAGAAGAGGAAGAGCATGAAAGTTATAAGGCAGCCAAGAAGGCTGCAAAGAAAGAGGTAGCAAAGGCGCAGGAGGCATGGCGGAAAATGTTTGGAGAACGCTTGGATTTGGAAGAGGGTCAGAGAGCGGTATTCAGGATGGCAAAGCAGATAGCGAAAGAGAGGTGTGATGTGATGGGGGTGAGTTGCTTGAAGAATGAAGTGGGACAAATCGTTGTGGACCCAGATGGAATTAAAGGAAGATGGAAGAGATATATGGAAATACTGTTGAATGCAGAGAATGAATGGGATGGCAACATAGAGAGTAACCCAGTTTTAGGACAGGCAGAGAAGATAACCGAGAAGGAAGTTGAGGAAGCGATTAAAGCAATGAAGAGTAGAAAAGCGGGAGGGCCGACGGGAGTTGTGGGAGATATGTTGAAGGCAGCGGGAAATTGGGGTGTGACGAGAATGACAGAGATCTGCAATCTGGTGGTGAAAGAAGGCCGCATTCCAGTGGTTTGGGAACTGAGTACCCTCGTCCCTCTATACAAGGGGAAAGGTGACCCTCTGGACTGTGGCTCATATCGAGCGATAAAGTTATTGGAGCATGGAATGAAGGTATTGGAAAGGGTGTTGGAGAGGAGGATAAGGAAGAAAGTGAAGATTGACGAAATGCAGTTTGGATTTATGCCAGGAAGAGGAACGACAGACGCGCTTTTTATTGTGAGGCAGTTGCAGGACAAGTACATGGAGAAGAGGAAGAAGTTGTTTCTTGGGTTTGTTGATCTGGAGAAAGCATTCGATCGGGTTCCACGTGAAGTAGTGACATGGGCATTGAGGAAGTTAGGAGTGGAGGAATGGTTGATCAGAGTAGTGATGGCAATGTACAAAAGAGCACGCACAGCTGTAAGGACGAAGGACGGGAACAGTGGTGAGTTTGAGGTGAAGATGGGAGTGCATCAGGGGTCGGTACTAAGTCCACTACTATTTGTAGCTGTGATGGAGGTGCTGGCTCGGAACGTAAAGGAGGGTTTACCGTGGGAGTTGTTGTATGCAGATGATCTGGTGTTGATTGCAGAAAGTATGGATGGATTGAAGGAGAAGATGAACAAGTGGAAGGAATGTATGGAGCCGAAAAGTCTGAAGGTGAATATCGGAAAAACAAAGGTGACGGCAAGTGGTAAAGCATGTGGTGAGGTGGAAAGAACTGGGAAGTGGCCATGTGCTATGTGCAGGAAGGGTGTCGGAGTGAACTCAATTCAATGTACAATGTGCGCTCAGTGGGTTCATCAAAAATGTAGTGGTTTGAGAGGGTCATTAACCAGTGTGGCAGCTACATTCAAGTGTAAGCTGTAAGGTGTGCACAGAGGGAGCTGCAGATGGAGGAAATATTGAGTTGGATCTTGGAGACGGCGTGAAGCTGCAAGGTGTGAAAACATTTTGTTACCTCAGAGACATGCTGAATGGAGAGGGTGGATCAGACTCGGCAACGGTTGCTCGAGTGAGATGTGCATGGAAGAAGTTTCGGGAACTGAGTGGCCTGCTGACGAGGAGGGGAGTGTCGTTGAAGCTGAAGGGAAAGGTGTATGCTGCATGTGTGAGAAGTGTTATGATTTATGGGAGTGAGACATGGGTAATGAACGTGGAGCAGCAACGAAGGCTGGAAAGGGTGGAAATGCGAATGGTTCGGTGGATGTGCGGAGGGAGTATCGTTGAGAGAGAGGAAGCCAAATGATGAATTGCGAAAGATGATGGGAATAGATCCTGTGATGGATGCTGTGAAGAGAAACAGTTTGAGATGGTTTGGTCATGTGTTGAGGAAGGATGAAAGTGACTGGTTGAGAAGAATGATGGAAATGAATGTGGAAGGAAGTAGAGGACGGGGAAGACCGAGAAAGACTTGGCTAAAGATGGTCGAAGAAGAAATGCGGGCCAGGGGGTTAACAAGGGGAGATGCAGAAAATAGGGCAAAATGGAGAACATTGTCATGGGGTCCGCAAGGCTAACCCCCGCTCTTGCAGGGAAAATGGCCTTTTAAAATGCCTGTTGTTGTTGTTGTATTGATGTGAGTTTGCATACAGACAGACACACAGATTTATAGAGGTTATTGATGTGGTCTGCATGCAGACATGTACATAGATTTATAGAGATCATTGATGTGGCCTGCATGCAGACATGCACACAGATTTGTAGAGGTTATTGATGTGGTCTGCATGCAGACATGCACACAGATTTATAGAGGTTATTGATGTGGGTTTGCATGCAGACATGTACACAGATTTATAGAGATTATTGATGTGAGTCCTCATTCAGACATGCACACAGATTTATAGATATTTTTGATGGGGGTCTGCATGCAGACATGTCCACAGATTTAGAGAGGTTATTGATGTGAGTCTGCATGCAAACATGGACCTTAATTTATAGAGGTTATTGATGTGGGTCTGCATGCAGACAGGCCCACAGATTTATGGAGGGTATTGATGTGGTCTGCATGCAGACAGGTCCACAGATTTATCGAGGTTATTGATATGGGTCTGCACGCAGACAGGTCCTCAGATTTATCGAGGTTATTGATGTGGTTTGCATCAGACAGGTAGGTACACAGATTTATAGAGGTTATTAATGTGGGTCATGCACACAGATGTATAGAAGTTATTGATGTGGTCTGCATGCAGACATTGACATAGATTTATAGAGGTTATTGATGTGAGTCTGCATGCAGACATGTACACAGGTTTATAGAAGTTATTGATGTGGGTCTGCATGCAGACATATACACATATTTATCAAGGTTATTGATGTGAGTCTGCATGCAGACATTGACATAGATTTATAGAGGTTATTGATGGGTGTCTGCATGCGGACATTGACACAGATTTATATAAGTCATTGATGTTATATGTTGTTCGGCCGATTTCCCAATTGGGTCTATTGACTCAACACCAATAATTTCCTGAATTGCACTGAATCCATCGTTTATTTTGCAGTTTAAAGGTTGTTGCTTTATTTTTCTTGAAAAGTATACATTAAGTTTTAAAGCTGAAGATGTCACACTTTAGCTTCTTCCTTTTTTTTTTACACAGGAAACTTAAATGTACATCCAATATTTACCCCATGCACGCGAAGCGAAATGCTGGGTTAAGAAATTGGTTCACGTCTGTCTGTCCATCTGTCCGTGTGTCTAAAAATGTCAGTTTATGATAGAGAAACAACTTAATTTCATTTTAATGTAATATTCTGAACACAAATCACAATGAATCGGAAAACAATCCTGCATATTTACTCTACTTTGGCTCTGAATTCTTCCTGACTGCACATGCGCAGAGAGGAGTAAGATTATTTTTTTTACTCTGGCTGCCTGTCTGGAAGTCAAACAATAGAAAATAATTCCAAACAGGAAACTTTCTTTTTTAAGGATGTCATAAAGGACACAAACATCAAGCATGAAGGACTAATATACAGTCACGTGAAAAAGTAAGTACACGCCATGTAAAGTTTTGACTTTTTCAACATATTTCAACATACAGCTATTTGATCTTCATTTCAACAATATTGATAGATAAAGGTGATATAATATAACAAATATGAAACATTTACATTTTGTAGTCCATTGTATAATTTAAATAAACATAAATGCAAATTTTGCATGTGGAAAAAGTAAGTACACCCTTGGCTCTAATAGGTGATATTGCTCCCTTTCGCAGAAACAACCTCAAGTAGGCGTTTCTTATAACTGTCTACCAGTGTCTGACATCGACTGGGAGAAACTTTTGCCCACTCCTCCATGTAGAATTCTTTCAGCTGTGCGATGTTTGAGGGGTTTCTTGCATGCACAGCTCGTTTCAAATCCCCCCACATCTCGAGGGGATTTAGATCCGGGCTTTGATTTGGCCATTACAGAACCCTCCATTTATTTCTTTTCAGCCATTCCTTGGTGGATTTACTGGTATGTTTAGGGTCATTGTCATGTTGCAAGGTCCACCTTCGGTTGAGCTTCAACTTTCTGACAGATGGCCTCACATTATCCTCAAGCACCCTCTGGTACAATGAAGAATTCATCGTGGATTCTATGATGGTGAGCTGCCCAGGCCCTGATGCAGCAAAGCTGCCCCAAACCATAATATTTCCACCACCATGCTTTACAGTTGGTATCAGGTTCTTGTGGTAAAATGCTGTCTTTGGTTTTTCGCTAAACATGTCTTCTGGTACTGTGGCCAAATAGCTCTACCTTTGACTCATCTGTCCAGAGCACATTGTTCCAGAAGTGCTGGTCTTTGCCGAGGTGTTCATTGGCAAACTTTAGTCTTGCCCTGATGTTCTTTCTGGACAGCAAAGGTTTCCTCCTGGCACACCTCCCATGTAGATCAAATTTGTGCAGCCTCTTTCTAATGGTAGACTCGTGCACTTTGACATCAACAGTGGCAAGAGCTACCTGTAGGTCCCGTGATGACATTCTGGGGTTCATAGAGACTTCTTTCAGCATCTTGCGGTCTGCTCTTGGGCTGAACTTGCTGGGGCAGCTTGGCCTGAACAAGTTGGCAGTTGTTTGGAATCTTCTCCACTTGTAGATGATCTTCCGGACAGTCGAATGATTGATTTCAAACTGTTTGGAGATCTTTTTAAATCCCTTCCCAGACTCGTAGGCATCTATAACCTTCTTTCTGAAGGCCTCAGAGAGCTCTTTTGATCTCGGCATGGTGACGCCGCACACTTCAACAACAAAGAGCAAACCAAACTAAATGGCTGAGGTTTAAATAAGACAGGTTCCTCCAAGATCCTCTCTGATGATGTTCTAATCATTTGCACCTGAGCTGGTGCACCTGATTCTAATTTTAGGTATTTGAAGTAGTGATAAATGTAGGGGTGTACTTACTTTTTCCACATGTGAAATTTGCATTTATGTTTATTTAAATTATAAAATGGACTACAAAATGTAAATGTTTCATGATATTTGTTATATTATATCACCTTTATCTATCAATATTGTTGAAATGAAGATCAAATAGCTGTATGTTGAAATATGTTGAAAAAGTCAAAATTTACATGGGGTGTACTTACTTTTTCACGTGACTGTGTGTGTTAAATAAGGTGGTGTAAAAGACGTTGCATGAACGGTGGTAAACTTCCAGAATGAATTATTTTATACAACATTTAAAATCTTTATTTTATTTACAGACTTGGCATTTAATATGGAATATTTTTTTTGTGGGGGTGAAGTTACTTTTCAAGATGACTTAGAACCAAAAGTTCATTGGAATTATGTTGAAATTATTCTAGATTTTGTTAATGTGACCTTCAAAAGAAACAAAAACCACATTTGACATTTCGAAACAAATAAATTGATCCTTGAAAGTGATGTAAACTGATATCGAACTCAATTCACGGACAGTACTGTGTTAAACTTCAGTGCATTTTCCAGAAGTATCTCTTTATTTTGCACATTAGACAAATTTTTTTTTAACAAAAACAAAAGTTAAATTACGACTGGGATTACGGACAGTAAAATTACAGTTCAGTACTTCGTGTAACCCCCACGAGCATTCAGGAGAGCACGTACACGTTGAGGCAGGCTGTTCACGAGATTTGCCAAGGTTTGGACAGGAATCGCTTGCCATGCAGTGACAATAGCCTGCTGCAATTCACGCACAGAGGTCGGCTGCTGGTCCAAGCTGTCGATTTGACGCGTTAATTCTGCCCACAAGTTCTCTATCAGATTCATATCCGGGGACATGGCAGGCCACTCCATATGCTCTACACCACGGTCAGCAAGAAAGTGTTGGATCATGCGAGCACGATGAGGCCGTGCATTGTCATCTTGGAAGACAAAGTTTCCTCGAAAGGCTGCACGAGCAAATGGAAGCAATGTTTCTTCCAGAATGGCCCTGTGCTTGAACTGGTTCAGGTTTCCATTCAGAACAACCAGGTAAGTTTTGCCCCCTGCATGAAAAGCAGCCCAAACGGTCACCCCACCACCTCCAGCTTGGACTCTTGGCACTATACAATCTTCGTTGTAGGCTTCATGCACTTGTTTGCGCACTCGGACGTGGCCATATTGACGATAGACCAGAAATCTAGACTTGTCACTGAAGATCACGTGATTCCAGTGTCCTGGCTGCCATTGACGGTGCTCTCTTGCCCACTGCAATCGGCGCTGGCGGTGTTGTCTGGTCAGATGTGGCTTTCTCAGGGGACGCCTGGCACGATAGCCTGCTTGAACCAGTCGTTGGTTGACTAGCCTTCTGGATACAGGCAAATTTGTCAGTTTTTTTTTTTTTTTTTTTTTTTTTTGTATACTGAATCGAGGCTCGTGAAAGAGCTAACATTTACTTCACAAACAAAATACACAAAAAGAGGGAGCGGAAGACAAGATGGGGAGAAAAGGGGAAGCACACAAACACAACATCCGAGAGCAGGGAGATGTGTGGAAGGGAGAGGGCCCGGGGGGAGGAGGCATGGGAAGGGGGGGGGGGGAGGGGGAAGTATAAAGCACAAGGACACCAAGGACTTCCAGGACAGAAGTTGGTATTTCAAAAAGTGGAATTGGGGTGAAATTAGCGGGGGTAGAAAAGATCAAGGTTTTGGATGGGGGAAGATAAGAGATGGTGGTGAACAGCTGTTTTAAAGACTTGGAGGGTGGAGTGGGATTGAAGAGAGTGAGGGAGTTTGTTCCAGAGGCGGGAGAAAAGAGGAATGAAGGAGTGAAGGTGAGCAGAGAGTCTTGATTTTGGCAGTTTAACCAAAAGAGGGTTGCAGGCAGATCTTGTGCGACCTGTAGGAATATTTGCGGGACAGAGCCCAGAGAGAGCTGGGGGGGCAAGGCCAGAGAGGAGTCGGTCGAAGACGGAAAGACCACCAACCTGCCTGCGGTGAGTGAGTGAGAGGCCCTTGGAGTTAGCTTCATCGCGGGAGATTCCAATGATTCTGAATGCTTTGGTTTCAACAGCGCGAAGGCGAGCTAGGTGTGAGGCAGGAGCACCAGCCCAGAGGGGAGAGCAGTATTCCATTGAGCTGCGGATGAAAGCCTTGTGTGTGCTGAGGAGCTCAGGTGTGCCAAGGAAGGACTTCGCACGACGGAGGATGCCCAGTCGGCGACTGGCTTTGGAGGCCAGATTTGAAATGTGGTTTTTCCAGGAAAGATCATGGCAGATAGTGAGACCCAAAAGCTTGAGTGGCAGCAAGTGGAGTTGATGCCACTCAGCCCAAAGCCGATTAGCTGACTTGGTACGGCCATTGCGGACTAACCGGTGCAGCTGGCGATCATCCCTCCTTGTGGTTCTGCGGGGACGTCCTGACCTCGGTATTGGAGTAGGGACACCCCTCTGAGCATTTCGTTTCAGGATCTTTGACACCTGACCTTGAGTGATGCCATACTGCCGAGCAATAGCACGCTGTTTCATGCCGGAATTTCGTAAAGCCACCACTAAATGACAAACAGCATTGTCGAGTTGACGGACCATCTCCAGTGGAAGCGGCAATAACTTTTGTAGACGTGCAGCAGTTGTTTTCCACTAATACAGAACGCAACAACCCTTATGTACCCGATTGTGAAGCCAATCGTCAAATGTACCTGTCCGTACATTTTGTCATACCACCTGTGATATAATCCTGTTATTGACTTCTTGCTGCGACAGACAATTAGTGACATGGTTATTTTAACAAAGAAATCACCGAAGCGTAAAAGAAACTCACCAGATTGATATACCGAGTTCAGAAAGTAAACCCAAGTCAAGAAAAAATATTATTCCATATTAAATGCCAAGTCTGTATATTGAATTATATACTTGAACACTGTAGAATACAAATCATCTTCCCATGTGGCTGCCGCAACACGTGACTGATGACATAATCATTTATTAACATACATGAATCAAGGATAATGAGTCATATTTGTGAAGTATTGCATGAGTAGGTGAAGCGGTTTCAGATAAAGTGGGGTTGCATCAAAGCGGGGATGCATGGTACCTGGTCATAACTGCATTTTAGTTATTGTTAATATTATTATGTAATGGTGTTATTAATGAACATTGAATTAATGAATTTAATGAATGAATGTTATTAATGAATGAATTTGCTGATGGAGCTGATTTGTTGATTTGTAATACTCAGTTCCAGAAAGAGGATAATAAGCTTGCTACATACACGTCAGTTGGGTCGACGACAACCGTTGACTACATGATGGTGCGTAGGCGAGATAGGGGGCACCTCCGGGACACAAAGGTGATCCCAGGGGAGGAGGCTGTTTCACAGCACCACTTGGTTGTCTGCGACATAAGGGTGAAAGGTGCGAGGAGAGCTCGGCGGGTGAAGTACCAACCGAGAATGAAGGTGTGGAGGTTGAAAGAGGTGACAGTAAGGGAGGCATTAAAAGAGAGGCTGAGTAGGGTAGAGGATGATGTGGTTGAGCTTGAAAGTGGTTGGATGTCAATGAAAGCTAGTCTGTTGGGAGCCGTTGGTGAGGTATGTGGATGGACAAAAGGACCACCGAGGCACTCGGAAACATGGTGGTGGGATGATGAATTTGGAAAGAGGATTGACGAGAAGAGGAAGAAGTTCAAGGAGTGGCAGAAGGCGAAGGGTACGGGAGCAGAAACAGCAGAGCATGAAAGTTATAAGGCAGCCAGGAAGGCTGCAAAGAAAGAGGTAGCAAAGGCGCAGGAGGCATGTAGGAAAATGTTCGGAGAACGCTTGGATTCGGAAGAGGGTCTGAAAGCAGTATTCAGGATTGCAAAGCACATAGCGAAAGAGAGGTGTGATGTGATGGGGGTGAGTTGCTTGAAGGATGAAGTGGGACAAATCGTTGTCGACCCAGATGGAATTAAAGGAAGATGGAAAAGATATATGGAAATGCTGTTGAATACAGAGAATGAATGGGATGGCAACATAGAGAGTAACCCAGTTTTAGGACCGGCAGAGAAGATAACTGAGAAGGAAGTTGAGGAAGCGATAAAAGCAATGAAGGGTAGAAAAGCGCGAGGGCCGACGGGAGTTGTGGGAGATATGTTGAAGGCAGCAGGAAGTTGGGGTGTGAAGAGAATGACAGAGATCTGTAATCTGGTGGTGAAAGAAGGCCGCATTCCAGTGGATTGGGAACTGAGTACCCTCGTCCCTCCATACAAGGGGAAAGGTGACCCTCTGGAGTGTGGCTCGTACCGAGCGATAAAGTTATTGGAGCATGGAATGAAGGTATTGGAAAGGGTGTTGGAGAGGAGGATAAGGAAGAAAGTGAATATCGACGAAATGCAGTTTGGATTTATGCCAGGAAGAGGAACGACAGATGCGCTTTTCATTGTGAGGCAGTTGCAGGAGAAGTACATGGAGAAGAGGAAGAAGTTGTTTTTTGGGTTTGTTGATCTGGAGAAAGCATTCGATAGGGTTCCACACAAAGTATTGACATGGGCATTGAGGAAGTTAGGAGTGGAGGAATGGTTGATCAGAGTAGTGATGGCAATGTACAAAAGAGCGCGCACAGCTGTAAGGATGAAAGACGGGAACAGTGGCAAGTTTGAGGTGAAGGTGGGAGTGCATCAGGGGTCAGTACTAAGTCCACTACTATTTGTAGTTGTGATGGAGGTGCTGGCTCGGAACGTAAAGGAGGGTTTACCGTGGGAGTTGTTGTATGCAGATGATCTGGTGTTGATTGCAGAAAGTATGGATGGACTGAAGGAAAAGATGAACAAGTGGAAGGAATGTATGAAGACAAAAGGTCTGAAGGTGAATATCGGAAAGACGAAGGTGATGGCAAGTGGTAAAGCATGTGGTGAGGTGGAAAGAACTGGGAAGTGGCCGTGTACTGTGTGCAGGAAGGGTGACGGAGTGAACCCCATTCAATGTACAATGTGCGCTGAGTGGGTTCATCAAAAATGTAGTGGTCTGAGAGGGTCATTTACCAGTGTGGCAGCGACATTCAAATGTAAGGTGTGCACAGAGGGAGCTGCAGATGGAGGAAATGTTGAGTTGGATCTTGGAGACGGCGTGAAGCTGGAAGGTGTGAAAACATTTTGCTACCTCGGAGACATGCTGAATGGAAAAGGTGGATCAGACTCGGCAACGGTTGCTCGAGTGAGATGTGCATGGAAGAAGTTTCGGGAACTGAGTGGCGTGCTGATGAGGAGGATCGTGTCGCTGAAGCTGAAGGGAAAGGTGTATGCTGCATGTGTGAGAAGTGTTATGATTTATGGGAGCGAGACATGGGTAATGAACATAGAGCAGCAACGAAGGCTGGAAAGGGTGGAAATGCGAATGGTTCGATGGATGTGCGGAGTATCGTTGAGAGAGAGGAAGACAAATGATGAATTGCGAAATATGATGGGAATATTGCCTGTGATTGATGCTGTGAAGAGGAACAGGTTGAGATGGTTTGGTCATGTGTTGAGGAAGGATGAAAGTGACTGGTTGAGAAGAGTGATGGAAATTAATGTAGAAGGAAGTAGAGGACGGGGAAGACCGAGAAAGACTTGGCTAAAGATGGTGGGGAAGAAGAAATGCGGGCAAGGGGGTTAACAAGGAGAGATGCAGAAAATAGGGCAAAATGGAGAAGATTGTCATGGGGACCGCAAGGCTAACCCCCGCTCTAGCAGGGAAAATGGCCTTAAAATGCATGTTGTTGTTGTTGGTGTTATTAATGAACAAGAATTTGCATGAGAGTTGCTTGTCATGGTAAATGGGACATTGGCTGACTTGATGAATGACTATAGTCACCCAGCTGTGGAGGAAAGAGGATTTTTTTAGTGTAATGCTTTTTTGGAAATGACTTCTAGGGGTTAACTATATTTAATATAGCATAGTGAGTCCTTTAGAATAAGCTCGAATAAGCTGTGTGATAGATAGAGACGTGCAACCCATCATCATGTGTGTGTCTAAAATTACCATTCCTTTTTACTGTTCTGTCCTTTTTACTGTTCTGTCCTTTTTACTGTTCTGTCCTTTTTACTGTTCTGTCCTTTTTACTGTTCTGTCCTTTTTACTGTTCTGTCCTTTTTACTGTTCTGTCCTTTTTACTGTTCTTCCCTTTGTTTACCTGTGATTTATGTACTTTCTTTTCAGTGCTCAGAAGGCTGCGAGCATATGTTCAGGCGGCAAAACTCATCGTCATCATTTTGAGGCTGTGATACTTTCAGAAGGATTGGGTGAAAGGTTAGTGAAGGGCCAATCAGCCCACCAGGCCGGCCAATGCCCAATGGCGAATGAAATGGGAGGGGCGTGAATCCCCGTCAGTGACGTCAGTGGGCGACCCGATGAAGGATGAAGCCGGAGAGATCGGGGAGAGAATCCTCTGGCCTGATGCCGGAGGATGAATTTCTATCGAGCTCTGAGAGCTGATGCCACAACCCATCCAGCTGACGCCACACCCACCGCGCTGACGCCACACCCACGGAGCTGACGCCACATCCACCGAGCTGACGCCACGCCCACCGAGCTGGAGTCACGCCCACCGAGCTGGAGTCACGCCCACCGAGCTGGAGTCACGCCCACCGAGCTGGAGTCACGCCCACCGAGCTGGAGTCACGCCCACCGAGCTGGAGTCACGCCCACCGAGCTGGAGTCACGCCCACCGAGCTGGAGTCACGCCCACCGGGCTGGAGTCACGCCCACCGGGCTGGAGTCACGCCCACCGGGCTGGAGTCACGCCCACCGGGCTGGAGTCACGCCCACCGGGCTGGAGTCACGCCCACCGGGCTGGAGTCACGCCCACCGGCCTGGAGTCACGCCCACCGGCCTGGAGTCACGCCCACCGGCCTGGAGTCACGC
The DNA here is from genome assembly GCF_964187855.1 of Myxine glutinosa. Classification (NCBI taxonomy): domain Eukaryota; kingdom Metazoa; phylum Chordata; class Myxini; order Myxiniformes; family Myxinidae; genus Myxine; species Myxine glutinosa. The sequence goes on along the minus strand of NC_136267.1, from coordinate 3,400,428 downwards.
CCACCGGCCTGGAGTCACGCCCACCGGCCTGGAGTCACGCCCACCGGCCTGGAGTCACGCCCACCGGCCTGGAGTCACGCCCACCGGCCTGGAGTCACGCCCACCGGGCTGGAGTCACGCCCACCGGGCTGGAGTCACGCCCACCGGGCTGGAGTCACGCACACCGGGCTGGAGTCACGCCTTCACCTCTCATTTCCCTGGTGACGGGATGTTTGTCTGCATAGCTCGTTTGCCGACATGAACAACTCACTGGGTTTGCACGACAATCTCCTTTTCTTGTCTGTCTCCAAACTATATCTATCTCTTGTGGAATGTCTGTGAGCCTTAAGGCTTCGGATAACTAAGGAATTGCATATGTTTATAGGTCCCTGGGTGCTTATGTCAGTGGTGGGTATGGGGTGTTTTTCATAGTGTTGGTTGCATCACTTGCTTTTCCTGCATTGCTTCCTTTTGTGTCTCTCCCCTGTGCCATTTCTTATAATAAATATACCTGGTCTCGGGTGTATTCCATCTGTCCTGGTGGCTTAATTTGGTGGTTTGTGAAGACCCATTAAGAGGACCATTGGTTGTGGTCCACACCGGTTATAAGATTGTGTCACCTGACATAGGTTGCTCGACTTAATTAGATCAGTCATGTGACGCCTACCGGTGTACCACTTGGATGGTTCGGTGGTCCCACGGGCATGGTATATGGAGTGGAAAGGCTGTGAACAAGCCCGGGACCGCAGACAGTCCTGACTGCTGCGGTCGATTTGACGTGACCCGCCGGATTCTAACAAGGAAACTGGAATGACCGTCGACTTCCACAAGACCTTTCGTTGTCATTATGTCTGTCCTTCTGTAATTAATGTTATTATTTTTTAATGGTGAGGTTTGATTCTATTCCTCGATTGCGATATTCGTTTTTATATTTTAATAGTTTCATTCTTGAGGTCATTTCTCAATGGAAGTTGGTACAGAAATGTAAGCAAATGTTTGTTACCCTCGCCTGGTTCGGCAGCATTTGGGTCCGTTTGGTTGTCTGTCAGTTTGTCTGTCTGTACAGAATGTGAGTATACTTTTCTCTGTAACCAGTGGTCCGATTGACACAACATTTTCATCAGAGAGCACCTCTTCCTGTAGAAATTGTTAATGTTAATTATGACGTCATTGGTCACGTAGTGCGGGCGCCATCATGTAAAAACCGAAAAACTTTACACCTCTATATCTGAAACCTCTCCATAGGAAAAATTAAAGCACATATAAAACACAAAAAAGCATAAAGGTGTATTGTTACGTGCTCTTCCCCGACCCCCTGGTCACGGTGTACCTCCCAGCCCCGAGAGGAGTCACGGCAGAAAAATGTGTTATTGTGTCAAAAATCAATGGTGAAACCACACCAATTGTTACCAACAAACAAATATTGTATTAAAAATCACACAAGAATAACAGTTCAACAATAATAGCAATCAAAAGTACAATCAATGTATATCTTATGATGGTACCATCAGCTAGTATAAAGTAACTCACTGTGCTCCAAGTGAGCGTAACAAGAACATTCCCCATTGTCTCATATTCCCGGCTTCAAGACTAAGTTGATTCGCTCCAGCGATCGCTAGAACGATGTCCAATCGAGACCAGAATCCCATGCGGATGGCAAGGGCAGTCACACAGCTTCAACTTTCCGACAGATGGCCTCACATTATCCTCAAGCACCCTCTGGTATAATAAAGAATTCATAGTGGATTCTATGATGGTGAGCTGCCCAGGCCCTGATGCAGCAAAGCTGCCCCCAAACAATATTGTTTCCACCACCATGCTTTGCATTTGGTATCAGGTTCTTGTGGTCAAATGCTGTCTTTAGTTTTTGCCAAACATGTCTTCTGATACTGTGGCCAAATACCTCCACCTTTGACTCATCTGTCCAGAGCACATTGTTCCAGAAGTGCTGGTCTTTGCCGAGGTGTTCATTGGCAAACTTTAGTCTTGCCATGATGTTCTTTCTGGACAGCAAAGGTTTCCTCCTGGCACACCTCCCATGTGGATTAGATTCGTGCAGCCTCTTTCTAATGGTAGACTCGTGCATTTTGACATCAACAGTGGCAAGACCTACCTGTAGGTCCCGTGATGACATTCTGGGGTTCTTAGAGACTTCTTTCAGCATCTTGCGGTCTGCTCTCGGGCTGAACTTGCTGGGGCGGCCTGGCCTGAACAAGTTGGCAGTTGTTTGGAATCTTCTCCACTTGAAGATGATCTTCCGGACAGTCGAATGGTTGATTTCAAATTGTTTGGAGATCATCTAAACCTTCTTTCTGAAGGCCTCTGAGAGCTCTTTTGATCTAGGCATGGTGACGCCACACACTTCAACAACAAAGTGCAAACCAAACTAAATGTCTGAGGTTTAAATAAGACAGGTTCCTCCAAGATGCTCTCTAACGATGTTCTAATCGTTTGCACCTGAGCTGGTGCACCTGATTCTAATTTTAGGTATTTGAAGTAGTGATAAATGTCGGGGTGTACTTACTTTTTCCACATGCGAAATTTGCATTTATGTTTATTTAAATTATACAATGGACTACAAAATGTAAATGTTTCATGATATTTGTTATATTATATCACCTTTATCTGTCAATATTGTTGAAATGAAGATCAAATAGCTGTATGTTGAAATATGTTGAAAAAGTCAAAACTTTACACGGGGTGTACTTACTTTTTCACGTGACTGTATATTGTAAAAAAAGGCCTTCTTCAGGGAACAAGTAATGGGTTAACAACTTACAGCTGTTCTTCAGGAATGTAAGTAAATTAAGCTTTGAAAGTTGATGCAAACAATTCCTTCAGGTGTCCCAATCTCTCCTGATTACTTGATTACAAACCCCCTGTCTGTATAAAAGCAGTATTGGAACAGACTGTTATTTCACCCTCTGAAGCATTATTTGGACAATATTGTGCAGAATGATCGTTTTAAGGCCATTTTCCCCGCTATAGCGGGGGTTAGCCTTGCGGGCCTCATGACAATCATGGTTCCCTGTTTGAGGCAATGTTTTTATGGCCGGATGCCCTTCCTGACGCCAACCCTTAGTCGCCTCTTATGATGTGCAGGGATACAGTGTACCTATTCTAAACCGGGGTACACACCGGGACTGCAGGAAGTATTGCACTGCAGTATATTGCACTGCAGGAAGTAGTATATTGGAAACTGGAGGAAACTGACAGGAAGAGGTCTGGCAGACCCAAAGCCACAACAGAATCAGAAGACAAGTTTTTAGAGTCAACAGCTTGCGTGATAGGTGGCTCACAGGACAACAGCTTCAAGCACAGCTTAACACTGGTCGAAGTAAGCAAGTCTCAGTTTCAACTGTGAAGAGAAGACTTCGAGCTGCAGGTTTGACAGGTCGAGTGGCAGTAAGAAAGCCATTGCTAAGATGGCAAAATAAGAAAAAGAGGCTTGTCTGGGCCATGAAGCATTGCCAGTGGACTAATGAAGACTGGAAGAAGGTCTTATGGACCGATTCATCAAAATTTGAAATGTTTGGTTCATCATGCTGGGTGTTTGTACACCGGCGAGTAGACGAAAGGATGGTTCCTCAGTGTGTGACACCAACTGTCCAACATGGAGGAGGAAGCGTGATGGTCTGGGGCTCTTTTGCTGGATCCAGAGTCGGCGACTTGCACAGAGTGACTGGCACCCTGAACCAAAAGGGCTACCACAGCATTTTGCAGCGCCATTGAATACCCTCTGGTATATGCCCAGTTGGTCAGGGGTTCATCCTACAGCAAGATAATGACCCTAAACACACCTCCAGGCTATGTCAAAACTACCTTAGAGGAAAAGAACAAGACGGTAGGCTTCAAATCATGGAATGGCCAGCACAGTCTCCAGACTTAAACCCCATCGAGCTGGTTTGGGATGAACTGGACAGAAGGGTGAAAGCAAAGCAACCTACAAGTGCAACACATTTGTGGGAACTTCTGCAACAGTGTTGGGAAGAACTTCCCGAACAATATTTGATTTCCATTGGAGAAAGAATACCACGAGTGTGTTCGGCGGTTATATCTGCAAAAGGTGGCTACTCTGCTTCGTCAAAAAATTAAATTAAATTTTGTTCAACAAAATGATTCTATGATTTCTTTTTTTAATCTCCAATTGTTTATTTGTTCTATGCTTAATTTCCGAGTACATTGCGACATTAACTGCGTAAATTTCAATAAAAACTGAAAAAATTGAGGTGTTCTATAACTTTTGACCAACAAATTTCTGTCGTGTAGGAGATAACATCTTAGCTAAGCCTGCCTTGTTCTCCTTCATCAGCTCCTGCATCGAGGAAAATTCACAGTAAACAAGGAAAATGTCCGCAATTAGAGGCTGCAGTTTCCATCCATCAGAATACCCATAATCTGTAGATATAGAATCTACATAATCTGTAGGACCCGCAAAAAAACCCAAAAAAGTTAAAAATAAAATCGACAGCATCCTTAAATTTCTGTTGATCAAAACAATTAAACCCATGTTTTACTTCATATAAAAAATTTAAGTATAAAATAAATAAAGCAAAAAATGAAGCATCAAAAGACACAAAAGTATAAAATAAAAAAATCAACAGCATCTTTAAACTTCTGTTGCACAAAACAATTAAACCTGTGTGTTATTTATTATAAAAAATGAATTACAAAAAAAATGCACAAAAAACACAAAAGTATAAAATAAAATAGACAGCATCCTTAAATTTCTGTTGCTCAAAACAAACCCATGTATATTTTTTAAAATAAAAAATGAAGTATAAAATAAGAAATATATCAAAAAACAAAAGTATAAATTAAAATTGACAGCATCCTTAAACTTCCGTTGCTCAAAATAATTAAACCCGTGTATTATTTTTATAAAAAATGAAGTATTAAATAAAAAATGTATGAGAAAACATGAATATAAAATAAAATAGACAGCATCCTTAAATTTCTGTTGCTCAAAACAAACCCATGTATTATTTTTTAAAATTAAAAATGAAGTATAAAATAAAAATATATCAAAAAACAAAAGTATAAAATAAAATTGACCACATCCTTAAACTTCTGTTGCTCAAAATAATTAAACCCGTGTATTATTTTAATAAAAAAATGAAGTATAAAATATAAAATGTATGAGAAAACACAACAGTACAAAATAAAATAGACAGCATCCTTAAATTTCTGTTGCTCAAAACAAACCCATGTATTTTTTTAAAATAAAAAATGAAGTCTAAAATAAATATATATATAAAAAAACAAAAATATAAAATAAAATTGACAGCATTCTTAAACTTCTGTTGCTCAAAATAATTAAACCCGTGTATTATTTTTTATAAAAAATGAAGTATTAAATAAAAAATGTATGAGAAAACAAATATAAAATAAAATAGACAGCATCCTTAAATTTCTGTTGCTCAAAACGAACCCATGTATTATTTTTTTAAATAAAAAATGTATAAAATAAAAAATATATCAAAAAACAAAAATATAAAATAGATTGACAGCATCCTTAAACTTCTGTTGCTCAAAATAATTAAACCCATGTATTATTTATTATAAAAAATGAAGTATAAATAAAAAAATGTATGAGAAAACACAAAAGTATAAAATACAATAGACAGCATCTTAAAATTTCTGTTGCTCAAAACAAACCCATGCATTTTTTTTAAAATGAAAAATGAAGTATAAAATAAAATATATATATAAAAACAAAAGTATAAAATAAAATTAACAGCATCCTTAAACTTCTGTTGCTCAAAACAATTAAACCCATGTATTGTTTATTATTTAAAAAATGAACTATTAAATTTTAAAATGTATAAAAAAAAAAGTATAAAATAAAATGGACAGCATCCTTAAACTTCTGTTGCTCATAATAATTAAACCTGTGTATTATTTATTATAAAAGAATGACCGATAAAACCTGACACATTAAAAAGTTGTTAACATAATCAAAAGTTTTTCAATTACACTGAAATAATACTTTATCAATTGCATCCCCAACCAATGCTAAATCCAAATTTGTACATAAAGTTGAAAAATTAAAACCTCATTACATACCTGCATTACCTCTGCACCCTCCTGTTGGAAATGCAGTGAAGCGAATGCATTGTGTGCAAGAGATTACATTGGAGTGATAAATTGTGTGATGACAACAATGACAATCGTTGTGTGTCGTAAGGACAATAGACTTGGTTTGATAAACGTGAATTGTTCCATTTTCTTGCAGCTTATGAATGATTTTCGAAAGATGGACGTTTACACCATCGTGCCTGACGAGCTTAAGAGATGAGGGAGCTCTCAACATTTCCAGGTAAAGTTACTCATGCTCTGTGAGGAATCAGAAGTTTGATTTGTATGAGTTGTTCAGCTTTGTGTTTGTATCCTCTTTATGTGAATTATGCTCACAGTCTTATACTCCTGGATTTTGTGGCCAACTCCTTTCCTATTATAGTGGCAGATGAAGATTAGCCATTGTATTGGCACAGAGGGTTTAATTAATTATTTATTTTAAATACATAGTTACGCGCTCATGGACTTTGTATTAAAAAAAAAAGGGTTCGTGGAAGAGCTAGGACATAGGATGCATCAAGACTTAATATAACAAAAAGAACAGTAGAAAGAGAGGGGAAAACATCAACAACCGGGTTGAGGGACAAAATAGAGGTTGACTTGGACAAACAAGGGGGGATACAGGTAAGAATGAGGCAAAGGGGAGAATGCATGGGGTGGAGAAGATGGATACAGAAGCAAACTTTCAGGAAGGAGGACCTGGAAATTTGGAAAGAGGTCGGCTTTGGGAGGAGGTGCGGGGAGTTCATGGAGGTAGAAAAGATCATGGTTTTGGATGGGGGTAAACCTGTGATGGTGGTGAACAGTTGGCTTGAACACCTGGAGGGAAAAATGACAATGACGAGAATGTGGAAGTTGGTATGGAGGTAGGATTTTGGTCTGGCGAGCGATATGGAACAGAATGAGGTTGATCGGGTTCACCTGGACCGCTGTTGTGAACAGCTCAACATCAACCCGGGCATGAACTCCAAGAACTTCCGTGATGGTGCGAAGGCCTATGACAACGGGAAGAAACAGGAATGACTGGGTGGAGGTGAGGGGTGATGCTGGATTTTGCAAGTTTCACCAGAAGGGGTTTTCTGGTGAACTCCATGAGTCCTGCAGAAACATTTTGGGAGACAAAGCATGGAAAGAGCAGAGGGTGCAAGACCAGAAAGGAGACAGTGAAAGACAGAAAAACCACCAACCTGTCTGTGATGGGAAAGTGATACACCCATAGACTCAGCTTCATCGCAGGAGATTCCAATGATCTTGAAGGCCTTGGTTTTTCCATGGCATTATGCTGAGCAAGATGTGAGGCAGGGGAGCCAGCCCAGAGGGGAGAGCAGTACTCCATCAAGGTGCGGATGAAGGCCTTGTCGGTGGATAAGAGTTCAGTTGTGCCAATGAAGGACCTTGCATGATGGAGGGTGCCCAGTTGGAGACCTGTTTCGAAGGTAAATTTAGAAGTGTGGATTGTACAATAAAGATCATGGCTGAGAGAGAGACACGGGCGTTTAAGTGACTGAACGTCTTCAATAGGGCTGTTAAGAAAGTAGATAGGAGAATTTGCCAGATGGTCCTTTCGGAGAAAGAGTGATCGTGTAAGATTTCTCAGGATTGAAAAACATATTCAGAGTGTTTGACCAGCTTGTGATTCTATCAAGGTTTGAAGGGAGTGAAGAGGCTGTAGCCTGTGTATTCTAAGGATGAGGGAGGTCACGTCTTTGGTTGGAGTCATCAGCAAATAGATAAAGAGGATTTTCCAGGGAGTCAGAGAGATCATTGATGAAGGTCAGGAATAGGACTGGGCCCAGAACACTGCCTTGGGGCACTCACACCTTTCCAGGGAGAGGAGATGAAAGAATTCCACTACATTACTGAGAACATTGGCTACGAGAGTCAAGGAATTCAGGAAGCCATGTGTGGAGTGGGTATGCCATAGGCAAAGAGTTTGTAGAGTAAGGCACTAAGGCAGGATGCCAGACTGTATCAAAAGCACGAGGTATGTCAATAGAGAGGCCGTGACCTCATGTGTGACATTGAGGGCCTCCATCCATTGTTGGGAGAGTAGAAGCAGCATGACCCTGGTGGAGTGACCTGGTCTGAATCCAAATCGATGATCTGAGATGAGGCCATTTTATGTCAACCAGTTTATGAGAAAACTAAGGATTTAGGTCACCTGCGATGTTAGATTTCATAACCTTGCTGATGATTGAGAGTAAGCTGATTGGTCTGTAGTTAAGGGGATTGCTTATTCCACCTTGTATATGTAATGCGGTGGTGGTGGTTCGTATGCAGCCTATGGCTGCTTAGCTGCATCATTTTCTGGAAGCACGCCCATGCCACTGATGCAATGCCCCCTATTACCAGTAGGCTGGTACTTATTTTGCCGAACCCGGAAGGATGACAGGCTGGGTCAACCCACCTGCTGTGATTTCAATTGGCATGACTTGGTCTCAAACTTTGGACCCTAAGATCCCAAGCCAAGAAACCTTAATCGTTAAGCCAACACAAGCCTTTGTAATGCAGACTGACTTCAAATGTTGACTGACTTCAAAGAGGCAAATTATAGGATTAACAGAGGAGAGAGAAGAAGTGCAAGAGCAGGTTTTTAGGACACGTGAGCTGATGCCATCTAGTCCAGCTCAGGTGAAAAAGACACAGAATCCAGAAGCAGTTGGGTACGACAGGGAAGAATGGATACAGAGAGTGATGGGTTAGGGATACAAGATTTGGAAGAAAATACAAAATTGAGGCATTCAGCCTTCTTATGAGCGGAGTCGGCTGTGGTGCCATCTGAAGAGGGGAAAGTTATTGAGGGGGGCATACACCAGAGACCAACTTGACAAGGCACCACCAGGTTTTGGATGAGGGAGATACATTTGAAAGTTCATTGTTGATATTGCATGGACAGATGTTGTTGTCTGGCCTTCCTGAAAGTGGGCACACACTTGTTGTGGCCTTTGTGGTATGATCGGAGATTGTATTCAGTTGGAATTGCCTTCCAAGAAGAGAAGGCAAGTTGTTTCATAGCAACTGCTCCACCACAGGCTTCAGTGTACCATGAGCGGGAAGAAGAGGAGGATAATTGAAGACGAGATGGGATGAATCTGTGCATGAGAGAGAGCAGAATTCTGGTGACGATTTCCCAGGCTGAGTTAACATCAGAGGCAGTAGATATTAGAGACCAGTACTGAAAAGAGATGGCTCCTTGCTAGTCTGCCAGTCTGCTTGAGTGACCTGCCAGACTCGCCGGCATTGATGCTAGTCCTTGAGCCAGACCAAAAGTAATGCTCCGGCGGGGGGAGTAATTCTCATTATGATTTTCCATTAGACCAATGTCTCAAGTGTCAGAAAAGGTGTGATGGACATCTGAGAACGGTAGCTTAGTGCCCGGATGGACGCCATCTTTGAAACCACCCAGCTCGAAAATGCCCATTTGGTGGGGTACATTGTTGCACGTGTATCTGGACTTCTATACTAGCTATCGATGTGCGGTTGACGACTAAATATACGTCCGATGTGTACCGTCTAAATAAAAAATAATATGAAGCATTTTGTTTTAGATTAATTATTATAAAAATCAATTATCGAAAAAAAATCATATATTTTTCAATATTTTATTATTAGACGTGTACTTTTTTTAGTGAAACAACACTGGTATGATTTTCCAAATTATGCATTGTGCTACACCGTTTATCTGTCTATAAAAAGAACTCAAAAACTAAAACATATCATCCACCACGAGTTTACAACAAATAAATGTAAAGAGGCATAAAATGACTTAGGCCGCCGCTGGCATTATCTATTCTGACGATAACGCAAGTTAGGAATGTCGTACGGAGAGGATTTTAACACCATACGATATCTAATAAGCAGGCGGAAATTGTTACATAGGAAATCTGCACTTTGGTGGCCATCTTGGATTTCAAAATGGCCGCCAATTATATTAATTATTCATTACTAGAGTTTGGAAAGACGTATGGAGCTGATTTTAACACCATACGATGTATATTCCTAATAAGCAAGCGGAGGTATCATTGAACATGTCATGTTTTAGTCAAATAACACCGGTATGATCTTCCAAATTATACATTTTGCTAAACCGTTTATCTGTCTATAAAGATTTTCAGGCAATTTGGCCTGCATTATAATAGAGAACAACATATGCTATACAATATACAGTGCACTCAAAGTTAATCATCAGAGTTGCCATCAGAGTCATTGGCATCCTGAGCCACGATGGCATCATCCTGCACCATGTTGGAGCATCCCTGCAGCTTACACACAACAGTGCACTTCAACCCATTCAGTATGCAGGAGCAATCTGACGGTCGACACGTCCTTCTGCATGTGCATGAGATGAGATTCAAGACGACATCTGGAGCTGGTAGACCCGCCATCCATCGGATTGTGAGCGAACCGCCATCATCGAGTTCCCAACCATGTCCTGCTGATGGTGTTGGGACGTCTGGTAGGTTTTCAAGGCTGCGTCGCCAGATAGCCGCCTGATAGTTGGCCCTAAGCGTATGCTGCATCAAGGAGTCTTCACAAGGCGGCAATTGTCCAGATTCGATCTGGCCCTTCTTTGCACAGAACATGTGATAACGGAGCGAATTAACACCGACGATCTTCGTGTTCTTGGCGTACAGCTGACACGTGAAGGCCTGAATGCTATTGAAGACGTCTGTTGGTACATTCCACGAAGATCCCAGATCTGGGAATGCTTGAAGATACAGCTCATTCGCTTGCACAAGCTTCAAAGCCTTTATCTTTCCTTGGCTAGCCAGAGCACTCACAGTGTCACACCCGCTCCATGCATGAAGCCCTGGCAATGCACTGCAAACTCCAGACCCCAATACCGCAGCCAACTTTCCAACGTCGATCATTCTGACTCGAACCTTTGTTCCTCGTCTGACGAAGAGCTGACTATCGATGGTTCTGCTGAGATGAAGACTGATGATCAGAACGTCGGTGTCATCTGCCACTAAGATGATCGTCTTGTAGTGGGTAGCGGCGTGCTTTGCGTGGAGAAACATACGCGTGTCTGCTTCCTCATGGCTACATTCGAGTGCTTGCACCAACTTCCACCTATCGCGGGTCAGTACCAGACATTTTTCACCACAGGTGACATACAGTGTTCTGTTGCCTAGCTTTTCGCGATTTGTTTCATGTTTCCACGACTCCGCCAGAAACACAACCAGTTTCTCCTTTGTCTGGCTGCAAGCAAGGAGACGCCGCCAGTTCATGATTTTGTGTGCGGGTCTGATCTCGCTGAAACTGATGCCTTCATTTGAACCGCGGTTCACACGCTCAGCTGCTTTGATTGATTCTTCTGTGTATGTGTCAAAGACAACATCGATGCGCTCACTGCCTTGACCAGCGTGAAGCGCTGCAGCAAGGATGCGGTCAGATAGTTCTTCGAACGTGTCGTTCTCGCCATGCATCTTTTGTATGAGAGCCATCGCATCAATTATTGTTGCACTTCGCTTGTCAACGTTCTCGGCTGGTTCCACAAGAACTTCCATGTGTTTCGCAAGTGCAGCTTTGTTCGTTTTTTTCATTGACCCATCAACGTTTGCCAAAGACCATGGTAACGGCCCTAGTGGGTGACAAAGGACAAGTTGCATGTCGAGGTTCCTTGTCTTGGCGATGAGTATCATGGTGGCAAACAGTTGTCTGTCAGCTCTCAGGACGATCTCCTTGTTTGTGCCCTTCACAACTTTCTGCTTGATCTTACCAAAGGTCTTCAAGTTTAGCTTGTTCAATGTGTCATGAAAGCCTGTTCCCTCTTCAAGACGTTTCTGGAAGCTTTGATACGCCGCTTCCCCCTTTTGCAGGGTGTTGAGTAGGTCATTAGAAACGTCCTCCCTCGCAGCCGCTCCGGTAGATATACTGAGAAGACATGACGGATCATCGGCGAATGGATTGGTCCAGTCATTTTCCAGTAGATCACAGATAGCTGTGACGCCAGACTCATCACGTTTGATGCGAGAAGTAGACAAGTCAGGGTGCTTGGCGTGAGATGTGTCGCTGCCATTCACAAGGATAGTTTCTCGTAGTTGCCTCAGTGCAGTAGCCCGATTTTCTGCAGTTAGATAGTATCGTGACACAGCCCCTTGTCGAAGACTAAAACCTCGTGTTCCTCCAGCTGTTTGCGTATCTTTGTTTACTGTTTCTTCTGTTGTCTGATCAACAGCGATTCTGGCAAATGGATTCCCTGGTCTAAGCTGTACGGAGAAGTAGCCTTGATTGAAATGCCTGTACAACTCGGGGCATGTTTCGTGGAGTTGCGTCATCTGTGCATAGTACACTGGTAGATATCTAGCATAGTTCACCTTGTTCATTGCGAAACACCAAGGGATCACTCTTCTGACACAAGCCAAGTGAAGCATCCAGTCGCCTTCTCTATCCGCACGAATCAACCCCAGCAGGGTCTCTACCATATCAATATACATCATCCAGAAGCGAGCCAGGTCTCCATGTTTGGTTCGCAGAAAATGTAGGTATTTCGCGAACATGTCAAAGCTCTGTACACATGAATCATCATCGAGAGCAGCAGCGAGAGTCTCGTGGCAAACATCCTCCTTGATGCTGCGAATTTTGAGGTCAGTGCTTCGAATCTGGGGTTCCTTGTCAGGATGATTGCTTTCTATCCACACCTGGAAGCCCTTCCAAATGATGCACATTAGTGCCTCGTACATCAACTTGTGGAGTCGCACAGCACGGTTGTATTGCTTGCCTTCCAGAACCCTGTTGATGGAACCTTCAGCGATTACTCCTGACTCAACAGCTACATCCCGAAGGCCTGCATCTCCAAACATTTTCCCAATGCCCGACATGAAGTTACAGATGGTATGGAAGTTCCCCATCATGAGCACGATTCTTCCATATCGATCGACATCTTTCCATGCTATTTCGGTCGCCTTAGCAAATAGTGCCTGGTCTAGCACCACCGGTATACGCTCAAGCTGAAGTGATGACATGATGTTCAGAGCTTCTCTGAGGATTTCTTGCACTGTTGCCATATCTGTGGCAGGCGCGTTTATAGTCGGCAGGTAGCCAACTACATCTTCTGTCACCTGAACACGATCTCTAGTCATGATGTTGAAACCAGTCCACGAACTGATTGTCTGGTCGCATGGTTCCAGCATGCGAGTCATAATCCATACGTGATTTCGGCGCTGCGCAAGGGATGTTGCGCCTGCAAGAGTGTCAGAAAGATCTGCAGGCTTGATTGCAGGTGGGCCCTCTCGTTTCCCACCGCTGTATATTGGAACTAAATCGCTGGATGACGGGATAGATCGCTTCTTATCTGCTTTGGATACTGCCGATGGAGGTTGGGGTGGCAAACACGACTGCGACTTCGGTTGGACGATGATACCGTTGACGCGATGCGATGTTCCGCCACCACTCAGCGATTCCTCTAGCCTGTCGATGTTATCGAATGCTAATACAGTCGGGACCGAAGGGTGCACATGTGACGGAAGTGGTACTGTATCTTTCTCCACACTTGCTAATTTGTCTATGCATAGCGCTGTCTCGATTTCTTCCAGAACTGTGTACGAACATCCGTGCCCGAGTCGATTCAATATTCTGATGACCTCTGTATTACCGGTGAGCGTTTTCATGACCCACGGAAGTAGGACATGCTTCGATGTTCTGATGGTACCCCGGTGTACAGCATTGATGATATCTTGAGCCATCGACCATACCAGTGTGTCGGCACGCACAGAGCTACCCCCACTCCCGCAAATCAAAGTATGCAGAAATACAGGAAGAGAATCTGGTATCTTCACGTAATCTGAAGTGAGTTCTGCTGGCTGAGGCGGCCAACGTTCATTGTAATGAGCATCTTTGATCTGGTGTCGCAGTGAAGTAGCTGCACGCACAATGTTACTTTCACCGTCCGTTCGTTCAAATGCTTTCACTTCTGCTTTCAGGTTTACGCACTCTGCAGCAATCTCTCGCTTTGTCAGATTATCGGGCATCAAGTATACATGGTGTTTCACATTGAAGAAGATGAGCGATTCTCCAAACTCTCTTTGTAATGTGCGCTGCAGATTCTTCTTGATGGAGTCATGAACATCAACTGAAAATGTATCTGAAGACAGGATATCTGTTGCAACATCAACTATTGGAACAATCCTCGGGTTCAAGAACAAGTCAGTGCGAATGAAATTGAATATACATCGTATCATTTCTTTTTTCTCGATATTATCTTCAATGTCAGTTTCTACTTGAGGTTTTTGGGGCCGTGTGTAGTTTCTATAGCAGGAGAAGTGGTAGTGAGCCTCAGCTGCAACCATATCTCGTGTAGTCAATGCCAAAACTCTCTCATCATTGCGAGCTGTCGCAGCATCTCTTATTGTCTTATCTGCTCGAAGTTCAACAGCCAAGACAACTGTTTCACGGGTACGACTGCCTTTTATGAATTTTGAAGCACGCTGGCAAAAAATGCATTTATCATCGTAGACCGTTGAAGTTGATCCTGTCTCTTCCCGTGATGATCGCCGTCGCACCGCATTGCCAGTATCAACTGAAGAACTTCTAGCTGCATTGGTCAAAGTAGCTAGGTGGTTTTTGTGAGTGAAGTCTGATCTACAAGCCCAATGGTATAATATTGGAATATTAGGAAGTTCAACTGCGCCTTCTTGGACTAGCTTTAGAATTGGATAAAAGTTTCTAACTGCGGCTGCGTCACACAATGTCTTCCAAGAACTGTTGCCCGCTGCCTTGCTTAGTTCAGAGAGTGGCGACTTCTTGCTGCACAGGATGCACGTTCCGGACTCAGGTTCAATCTTCGCCCGTTTCGCCTCGACACCGGCCATCTCAGCTGAAAGAACAAAAAGACTGACGTTAGATTACTCCGATATCCGAAAAGCTCGCCAGCTTACATAGACATACTCATCCAAGTCAGTGAACATGTTAGATGGCGCCACAATACAACTCTATAATAGAGTTGTATGTGGCGCCATCTAACATGTTCACTTTTAGTTCTTAAGCCACCCACCCCCCCCCCCCCCCCCCTCAGAAATTAATCAGGTCACTGCAACAAATCTCAGACTGAGATATAGAATATAGAATATAGATATAGAATAGACTGACGTCACTTTCGGCACTGGGTTCTGTGGGTTGATTATCGGCGGGAAATTCCAACTGACATAGTTTCGGTTTGTGGAAAGTGCATGCCTTTTCATATATTTTTTGTGTACACTCGTGGTGGATGATATGTTTTAGTTTTTGAGTTATTTTTATAGACAGATAAACGGTGTAGCACAATGCATAATTTGGAAAATCATACCAGTGTTGTTTCACTAAAAAAAGTACAAGTCTAATAATAAAATATTGAAAAATATATGATTTTTTTTCGATAATTGATTTTTATAATAATTAATCTAAAACAAAATGCTTCATATTATTTTTTATTTAGACGGTACACATCGGACGTATATTTAGTCGTCAACCGCACATCGATAGCTAGTATAGAAGTCCAGATACACGTGCAACAATGTACCCCACCAAATGGGCATTTTCGAGCTGGGTGGTTTCAAAGATGGCGTCCATCCGGGCACTAAGCTACCGTTCTCAGATATCCATCACACCTTTTCTGACACTTGAGACATTGGTCTAATGGAAAATCATAATGAGAATTACTCCCCCCGCCGGAGCATTCACTTCAAAAAATGGCCGGTTGGCTCAAGGACTATGCAGCTCTCTGAGAATACCCAGAGATTTTTTTTTTTTTTTTTTTTTTTTTGTATACAAGATCGAGGCTCGTGAAAGAGCAAACATTAGTCACACAAAAAGACAAACCGACACACAAAACACAAAAAACAAGGGGAGCGGCAGACAAGATGGGGAGAGAGGGGGGAGGACACAAAAGAGAGGGGGAAGAAGGGGAAGGACACAAACACAACATTTGAGAGCAGGGACATCGGGAGGACTTGGGGGGAGGTGGGAGAGGATTAAAACATATGAACACTGCAAGGACTCTGGGGTGAATTACCGGGGGTAGAAAAGATCAAGGTTTTCGATGGGGGAAGATAAGAGATGGTGGTGAACAGCTGTTTTAAAGACCTGGAGGGAGGAGTGGGATTGAAGGGAGTGGGGGAGTTTGTTCCAGAGGCGGGAGAAAAGGGGAATGAAAGAGTGAAGGTGAGCAGAGAGCCTAGACTTTGGCAGTTTAACCATAAGAGGGTTGCAGGCAGATCTTGTGCGACCTGAAGGAATATTGGGGGGACAGAGCACAGAGAGAGCTGGGGGAGCAAGGCCGGAGAGGAGTCGGTAGAAGACAGAAAGACCACCAACCTGCCTGCGGTGAGTGAGTGAAAGGCCCTCGGCATTGACTACATCGCAGGAGATTCCAATGATTCTGAAAGCTTTGGCCTCAACAGCGTGAAGCCGAGCAAGGTGTGAGGCAGGAACACCAGCCCAGAGGGGGGAACAGTATTCCATTGAGCTGCGGATGAAAGCCTTGTATGTGGTGAGGAGCTCAGGTGTGCCAAGGAAGGACTTCGCACGACGGAGGATGCCCAGTCGGCGACTGGCTTTGGAGGCCAGCTTGGAAATGTGGTTTTCCCAAGAAAGATCATGGCAGATAGTGAGACCCAAAAGCTTGAGCGACAGAACTTCTTGGAGAGGATTGTTGAGAAAGTAGATGGGAGGGTTGTCCAGTCGGTCCTTTCGGAGAGACATTGTAAGAGTGTGAGATTTGTCAGGATTGAAAGACATGTTCCACTTGTTTGACCAGTCTGTGATTTTGTCCAGGTCTGCAGAGAGTGAGGAGGCTGCAGACTGCCGATCTGCGGGATGAGGAATGGAGCGACAGAGAGTAGAGTCGTCAGCAAAGAGATAGAGAGGATTTTCAAGAGAGTCAGAGAGATCATTGATGAAGACCAGAAAAAGCACAGGGCCCAGAACACTACCTTGGGGAACTCCAGCCTGAACAGGAAGAGGAGATGAGAGAAACCCATTCAGGGCCACACGTTGACTACGACCAGAGAGGAAGTCCGCCAGCCATGCGTGGAGATTTCCATGGATACCAAAGGAGGAGAGTTTGGAGAGCAGAGCAGGGTGCCAGACCGTATCGAAGGCACGTGAAATGTCAAGGGAGACAGCTCTAATTTCCTGTTTGGCGTTGAGGACCTCCATCCATTGTTGAGAAAGCAGAAGCAGCATGTCCAGAGTAGAGTGACCAGGTCTGAAACCAAATTGATGATCAGAGATCAAGCCATTGGAGAAGAGGAAAGATTTAATATCTGAAGCAATGATGGATTCCATGACTTTGCTGATAATTGGGAGAAGGCTGATTGGTCTGTAGTTGCTGGGATCTGTTTTTGCACCTTTTTTGTGCAAAGCGTTGATGTTGGCTGATTTCCAAGCAGATGGCAGATGACCTTGAGCAAAAGAGAGGGTGAAGAGAACAGAAAGAGGGAGTGAAAGAGCAGAAGAACATGATTTTAGGACCCGTGGGCTGATGCCGTCAGGACCAGTTGCAGAATCAGAGTCGAGGGTTGACAGAAACTTTTCCACCTTGTCAGGAGGAAAGGACACAGAGTCCAGGAGCAGCTGGGTACGACTGGGTACGGTGGGTACAGAGAGGGATGGGTTTGGGACACAAGATTTCGAGGCAAACACAGAGTTGAGGCATTCAGCTTTTTCACGTGCGGAGTCAGCCGTTAAGCCGTTTGAGGTGTGGGAGGGGATGGAGGGGGAACAAACACCAGAAACAGATTTGACCAGACGCCACCAGGATTTGGAAGAGGGAGACAGATAAGAGAGTTCGGTCTTGAGAATGGTGAGATATTGTTTCCTGGCTCTCCTGAGGGTGGACACACACTTGTTTCGGGCTTTGTGAAAGGAAATGAGATTTCCTTCCGTTGGATTTGCTTTCCAGGAGACAAAAGCAAGTTGTTTCAGGGCAACAGCCTCACCACAAGATTCTGTGTACCATGGACGGGAGGAAGGGTATGACAACTGAAGACGAGATGGTATAAATCTGTGCATGAGAAAGAGCAATTTACTTTGAAAGAATTCCCAGGATGAGTTGATGTCAGAGGCGGTAGAGATGGGAGACCAGTCCAGATGATTGATGGCTGCTTGAAGACCGTGCCAGTTGGCCTGAGTGAAATGCCAGACTCGTCGACGCTGAGGAGGCTCTCTGAGAATGGTCAGAGAGATGTCCACTTTGACAAGCACATGATCAGATGAGCCGATTGGAGCAGAAGAAGAGCAGCAGACATTTTCAGGGAAGTTTGTCATAACCAAATCCAGAAGAGAAGATACTCCGTTGACTGAGATCCGGGTTGGGAAATTGACAGATTGTGTCAGTCCCAGTGAGTCGCAGAAGTCCTTTGCTGAAGAGCCATGGCTGGTGAGAGAGGTACCCACACCCAGCCAACTGGCATGGTGACAATTGAAATCACCACATATGAGGAAGAGAGAGTTGGGATGGGTAGATAGAAGTTGGTCCATATTATCAGACAGTGAGATGTAGATGGAGTCATCGCTGATTGGTGGACGGTACAACACACATATGAACAAAAGGTGGGAGCGAAGGGGAAGCCGTAGCCAAAGGTATTCCTGGGGGTGAGGTGGAGAGAGGGCAGTGGAGGGCGAGTGAGGAAGAGAGTTTTTTTATAAAGATAGCAACCCCACCTCCAGGACGAGGCTCAGGTCTATCATACCGGAGGAGGGAGTAACCTGGGAGAGATACCAAGGCATCAGAGACATCATGAAGGAGGAAAGTTTCTGTTAAGCAGATCACATCTGGTTTGTCAGAAGCAACCTGTATGGAGAGGTCAGTCAAGTTTGAGCGAAGGCCCCGGATGTTTGAGGTCCATACCGTTAATGAAGAGGAAGGGGGAGCATCGGGTCCAGAACAGGGGGGGGGGAGGGGTAGGGTAAGATGTGGAAGAGGAGGAAGAGGTAGGGAGAGCTGTTGAAGGTGTGTCAGAGATTTCAGAATAGCTTGGAGAAAGGGAAGAATGGGGCAGACAAAAGGTTTGATGGAGATTGGGTGAGGCACAGTGAGGTGTTATTTGAGGAGGGGGAAGAGCAAGGCAGGAGGTTTGGGGAGATGAAGGTGAAAGTTGGAAGGAGGAAGAAGCAGGGAGGATGCTTTGAGGAGGAGGGGTGAGAGGGGAGTCTAGGAGGGGAGGAGCGAGGGAGAGTCTCGGAGGGGAGGGGTGTGGGGGGAGTTTAGGAGGGAGGGGAGGGAAGGGGCAAGGGGGGAGATTTGAAAGGGATGGGTGATGGGGAGGATTTGGAGGGGAGGGGTGAGACTCAGAAGCACATGATCAAATGAACCCATTGGAGCAGAGGAAGAGCAGGAAACATTTGTGGGACAGTTTTTCATCACCCATTCCAGAAGGGAGAATTTGCCTTTGGGAGAAATCTGAGTTGGAAAGTTCATGGATTGGGACAGTCCCATGGAGTTACACAAGTCCTTTTCTGAAGTGCCATGGCTGCTGAGAGAGGTACTAACACCCAGCCTAGCTGCACGGTGACAATTGAAAACGTGCAGAACCAGAACCGGAATTCTTACTTCTTTTTTGAAAGATCACATGATCTTTAGCAACCATTATAGAAACAGAATTGAGCAAATGACTCAATAAAAGCTGAGTTAACCTGCCCCTCAAATTTGGGAAGGTTTTCCTCACATGACATCCTGTCTGCATAGAACCAGAACAACATATTGTCCATGAATTAATCTCTTTTGGGCAGAAATACCACGAGGTTTTTAACCCCCATTGCTTGTCCGTCATCAGCGCTGCATCGTTAAGTGAACCTGTAAAGGTAAGCCAATAAGTAAAGGTACTTTTAAAATGAATCGAGAAACGATGTAATAAGAATGAACACTGAGCTTGGCAATGAAAGGGCCTTTTTGTATCGACTTCCCTTGTTTCATCATAAGAGCCAATTTTTGATGATTTTGTTTGATGACGCAAGATCAACATTAGGTTCGTGTATTGACTTTACAATCAAAGGACCAAAATGCCATTTTGAATTACACTTGCAATGGTGTATGAAGACTGCAGTGGTGGCTCGATGTTAGCGCATCTTGCCCTTCTTGCTGGAAGCACACTGATGCTAAATGCACCAGGAGCAGGTTGTAGTTTTTGAGCCAATGAGAAACTTGTGTTTTAATCATCCAATGGTGGTGGGTCGTGTAAGACGGTACCTACAGGTGTGGGTATTGTGTTTGATAGGTCTGTGATTCACACATCACGTGATTGAGAGACCCATTTCGGTTTGAGAAGTGTGTTTAGCAATTCCTGCCGTAGTTTGTCAGATAACCAAATGTAACTCGCTCCCACAATTCCTGCGCCTGAAGATGCCTCGTTATCAAGTTGGCCATCCTGCTTTCAGTGCGTACACACCATCAGAAGCTTCTAATGCGGTAAAAACTGGAAGAGCACCCTGTAGAGCGCATACCTCCGCCAGGCTGAGCAGTTTACATTTTGTATCCACTGATAGACTAGATCTGGCTTCGGGCCTGAACCAAAAGCTAGTTTTGTCATGAGTCGTCAACAACTTTTTGAAATATCATGTCATGTATCACTTTTGGCCCTGTCACTCAATAGTGAAGAATCACTTAAAAATAAAAATAAAATTGTCATATCCGGATCCGGATTGGGATCTTCACCAAAATCGAATCCATTTATCCTCGTCACACACCCAACCTGTCCACCAGTTTTTATCTGACTGTTTGTTGTACATCGCTCCCTCCTTATTCCATCTCCGGGCGCTGAATGACGTCATCACCGGGCACCGAAGGGGGCTCTGCAGTGACGCACGCCAAAAGTTAGTACTCAGTTTTCACTCTGTTTGTTTTCTTTCTTGTTCTCGTATTACTTGCAAAATCGAAGATTTTTCAATTATATTGTTCGGTCAACTTTGTTATTCTGTCTGTCTGTTTGTCAATTGCCTACACGTCTCCATTCTAAACCGATAGTCATGAAACTTTACCACATTGTAGGTGTGGTCACAACTGAGAAGCCTATTGATTTTGAGGTCAAAGGTCAAACATCATCTTGAGGTCAGATTTCTAAAATTGTCATTTTTCATCTGATTGACTTGAAAATTGAACAAGATTGAAAGGTCACTGAATTGGGAAACCAACTATTTTTGAGGTCAAAAGTTCAAAGGTCAACTCAAGGTGAAATTTCCAAAATCATCAATTTTCATCTGAAAAACCATCAATTTTCATCCAATTGACTTGGGAATTGAACAGCATTTTCACATTGAGTCACTAAATTGGAAACTATTTTTAAGGTCAAAAGGTCAAAGGTCAAGTCAAGGTCAAACTTCTAAAATCATAATTTTTCACCTGAAAAATCATCACTTTTCATCCTATTGACCTGAGCCTTACTCAAGATTGTCAATTTTAATATTGATGAAATGGACAAAATCATGAATATACTCGGTGACAATGGTTACCTGGAGTATATAATCAAAAGATATGTGCCCAAGTTTCTCAACACAACAAAGGAACACAAGATCGATCCTGACAAATGTCCGGTATATATATCATTATATCAGGATGCCATGGAAAGGTCAATCATCATGAAGGTTTGAAGAACAAATCAAACATATGTTATGAAACACGTACCTGGCTGTGCAACCTCGAGTAATCTGCACCTCTCGCCGTCTGCTCACGTCAGTCGACAAGGATGTTCTGCCCAGCTCACAAATCAGCAATGTTATCTATGAGTTTAAGTGCCGATGTGAAACTCAAAGTTTGGCTGATCGTATCAAACAGCATGTCCGGATGTCCCCCTGGCGAATCGAAGATAGAACTTGGGAGTGAGGACTCAACCGGTATGAGCATGCAAGAACGTTCAAGGACCGTCGACCATTTCTTCTTCTTCTTCTTCCTCTTCCTCTTCCTCTTCCTTTTCCTCTTCCTCTTACTCTTCCTCCTCCTCCTCCTCTTTTTTTTCTTCTTCTTCTTCTTCTTCTTCTTCTGCCATTGCACGGCACTTGGATGCCAACCCCAATTGTACAGACCAGTACAATGCAGATATGTTCAAGATATTGAGCCGAGGTTGGAGTACGTTACATCTACGTATGTTAGGAGCAACCTTCATCCATTCCACGGACCCTACATTGTGTCGTCAAAAGGAATTTGTACATTCTCTCATTCTCTTCCAACACGGAAAGATTAAAGGTATTTCCCCGACCGCTGTCCATGGTATGTCTGCAAATGGTGAGTCCGAAGGGGGCTCAGGACGAAGGACGCCTTGGGGGCGTCCCCCCTCCCTCCAAGGTATTGATGCTGGTGAGTGGTGAGTCATTGCTATCAACTCCGCTCCAGCCAATCGGAGCCAGGTATAGTGGTGACTGAGTCAACCAATGGGTGTTCAGAGTACCAATTACGTCATGACTGATGAACCAATCAGTGTTGCTTTTACATCGACATGCTTATAAATGCACAATCTCTCACCTTTTCTGGTCTTTTGCTGTGAATTACCTTGAGGATTACAGCACAGCACGAAATGCTTCGCTTATTGTTATTATGTCGTGTTTGTTTTCTTGTGTTAAAATAAAAATTGTACATATAAGTTCATACAAGACATATTTACAGTCATGGGTGGTCCTTTTATCCTGGCAGGGCACTCCATCAAGTACATGTCTGGTGACAATTCCAGAGGGTTTATCACTTGTCAAATACTTGTGATTGAATATTGTTTGGACAAGAGGGTTCTATCTATGGTCCTTTGGGATATTGTACATAATTACGTCTGGATAGTCAATTGGACCTCTGGATTTGTGTCCAGACCCCCATCTTGTGACAGTTTTCTCTTCTTACTATCCTCTTCCCCTTACTGCCGGTGCTCTTTTCCCCAAATCTCTCTTTTCTCAACCCTTACTCTCCTATTTTTCACTTCCTCTCAGAGTTTTTATTACTACATTGTACTTTTTGAAAAACAACTTAATTAATCTGCATTTAATGACATTTAATAAAACTCCGTTTTTCTGGAACATTGATGTTCTGCAGATACACTCCATATTGACGCCGATATTTTTAGGTGATGATACCACATGTGGTTGTGCTCAAAAAATTAGGTTACAATGGGTTTTTTTTTGTTTTTTTTGTTACAATGTTACAATGGGATCCTGAAATGCATGCAATTTTTGGCCTTTGAGTTTTAGTATTGAAAAAATCTCTGATGATTACGGTTTTAATTGTAATTTCAACTTATTATGAATTATCACTGAAAAATAATTTTTCAACCAGAAGGATAACATTGTATATGAATGTAAAACTTGTGTTTGATCATTTCCTGATGTTGCTGGAATTAAATTTGGATGCAAGTTCTCCTTTTAGCTCACCTGGAACCTAACTAGTTCAGGTGAGCTTCTGGGATGGTGCGTCGTCATTCTGTCCGCCCGTAAACTTTTGCAACTTCCTCTCTGAAATTGCTGTTGGGATTGTGACTAAACTTGGCTATAATAATCTTTGGTATAACTCAAGTTTTAGTCATGGCATCCTCCCCATCCACCTATAAGTAGGTCATCATATGGCTTAAAGATCCCAAAAGTACTTGAGTTTCGTTTGAGTATGGCCACATTTTGGATCTCAGGAAAACCATTAACAATCTCCTCTCAAACTGCTTTAAAACAATCAATGCGAAACTTTAAATTTGTGATCAACTACCCAAGTGAAGTGTAGTTTAACAATGATGTCATCAGTCATGTGGTATGGCAGCCATATTTGATCATAAGAAAACCTTTTAAAAACCCTCCTCTTTGAAACCGCTTAACTGATTGAAGCAAAACTTTACCCGTGATCGACTCCACGTAGAAAATGTAATTTGATAACAAGGATGTCATTGATCACGTGGTCTGGCAGCCATATTGGATCAGCGGAAAAATTTAAATTAATGTTCTCTGAAACCATGTGACCGATCAATGCGAAACTTAAAATATATGATCGACTAGCTATGGGAACGTTTGATTAAAATAAGCTGATCCGAAACATAATATGGCTGACAGTGACATCATAACACAGAAATTGGGCAATATCACAAAAAATATGAATTATAGACATCTTGGAGTTGTATGTTGCACCTTGTCAAATAGGTGAACTGAAAATACCTGACCTAAAATATGTATTCTAAATCCGGCTCTTATTTTTACCCTGATCCATCCGTCACTCCACCGTTTGGCAAGCAGCCAGGTGAGCTACAGGGCCATTGGTCCTCTATTTATACACTCAGGCTCGTGACCTTTGAACTCGTAGTCGTATTTGTTCTCAGAATTCATCTCGCTTGGATTCGACCAACATCATTGCTTTCTGTCGACTACCGATGCAGGTTGCATCGAGAATGATGCATGGAGGTTCTCCACGACCTTATATCCTGCTCGTTAGATAGCTGAATACGTCTGATTAAACTAAAAACTTATTGTATGACTCATTTAGGTTTTACTAGTTATACCCTATCCTTCCAGAGAGGAATTGGCAATTTTCCGAATTGGCATCGCTTCCCACACTCAATACCCACTCCCTCCTGCCGGAATTGATGGTTAAACCACTTTTACTATTCCGCGTATACAGGTGAAAATCACGAGTCATGTCTTCACACTCATGGAGGTGGGCACGGAAACTTATTTAATACTGGGGACTGGGTATCCCTGGTGTTGGGCTAGCGGCTAGGGTGCCGGCTTAGGATCCTAGGATCCTGGGTTCGAATCCCGGTCGATCGCTGAATTAACGCCAGGGGGGTTGACTCAGCCTGTCATCCTTCCGAGGTCGGCTAATTGAGTACCAGTTCACTGGTAATTCCCTGCTTGTCGTAAAAGGCGGCAAAAAGGTTTGGCGTCAGGAAGGGCATCCGGCCGTAAAACATTGCTTCAAAAAGGGGACCGAAAAAAACAACAACAACCACGGTTCCCGAAAAAGGCCAACCCCCACTTTGCGGGGAAAAATGGCCTCTAAAGGTGGTTTTTTTTTAATCCCAGGCATGAATGCAAGATTTGGTGGAGGTAGTCCAGACCATTTTTTATTCTGTAAGGAACTGACTACAGGCGTTGCCTTATTTTGTAGCAGCTGCCATACTTTGCTGTTTGTTTTTGGAGGCAGGTGTCCAGACACCACGGAAGCCAGATTTCTTTGCTCCAGTATGACCTCCTAACTAGACCGGATGGCCCCTAAGCCTGCCATCAATATGTAGTGTTCTCCCTCCTTTAACACTTATCTCCAGTTACCATGCATATGAAAAATATCCACTTACAGGTCACAAATGGGGTCAAACGATGCAGCCTGAAGTAAGAGATGACATGGTTGAGGAAGTGAAATGGTGATATTTAAAGTTTTTCCTTGTTTAAAAAAAAGGTGAATTGGCAATTCTGATTGACTGTTTTTGATATTTGTCCAACAAATGGTGTGGGTTCAATACTCATGGCTGCTCACTCTCACCAGCCTGCACTCACTAGCATGGTGAAGATGTCAAACACCCCTCAACATGAGCTAAGGAAGGCCTTCATCCTTCCTAGACTGAAACTGCCTGGTTTGAGGTGCATGGAATCTGGTTTGAATGTCATTCACATTACATTATTGTGCATTATTGTGCATTACATTATTGTGCATTATTGTGCATTACATTATTGTGCATTACATTATTGTGCATTATTGTGCATTACATTATTGTGCATTATTGTGCATTACATTATTGTGCATTACATTATTGTGCATTACATTATTGTGCATTACATTATTGTGCATTACATTATTGTGCATTACATTATTGTGCATTACATTATTGTGCATTACATTATGTGCATTATTGTGCATTACATTATTGTGCATTACATTATGTGCATTATTGTGCATTACATTATTGTGCAACTCAATGATCTTCTCTGTTGATGTGCAAGTTAATGCTCTTCTTTGTTGATGTGCAAGTCGATTATCTTCTTTGTTGATGTGCAAGTTAATGCTCTTCTTTGTTGAAGTGCAAGTCGATTATCTTATCTGTTGATGTGCAACTCGATGATCTTCTCTGTTGATGTGCAAGTTGATGATCTACTCTGTTGATGTGCAACTCGATGATCTTCTCTGTTGATGTGCAAGTTGATGATCTACTCTGTTGATGTGCAACTCGATGATCTTCTCTGTTGATGTGCAAGTTGATGATCTACTCTATTGATGTGCAACTCGATGATCTTCTCTGTTGATGTGCAACTCGATGATCTTCTCTGTCGATGTGCAAGTCGATGATCTTCTCTGTCGATGTGCAAGTCAATGATCTTCTCTGTCGATGTGAAAGTCGATGATCTTCTCTGTTGATGTACAAGTCGATGATCTTCTCTGTTGATGTGCAACTCGATGATCTTCTCTGTTGATGTACAAGTCGATGATCTTCTCTGTTGATGTACAAGTCGATGATCTTCTCTGTTGATGTACAAGTCGATGATCTTCTCTGTCGATGTGCAAGTCAATGATCTTCTCTGTTGATGTGCAAGTCGATGATCTTCTCTGTTGATGTACAAGTCGATGATCTTCTCTGTTGATGTGCAACTCGATGATCTTCTCTGTTGATGTACAAGTCGATGATCTTCTCTGTTGATGTACAAGTCGATGATCTTCTCTGTTGATGTGCAACTCGATGATCTTCTCTGTTGATGTACAAGTCGATGATCTTCTCTGTTGATGTACAAGTCGATGATCTTCTCTGTTGATGTGCAACTCGATGATCTTCTCTGTTGATGTACAAGTCGATGATCTTCTCTGTTGATGTACAAGTCGATGATCTTCTCTGTTGATGTGCAACTCGATGATCTTCTCTGTTGATGTACAAGTCGATGATCTTCTCTGTTGATGTACAAGTCGATGATCTTCTCTGTTGATGTGCAACTCGATGATCTTCTCTGTTGATGTACAAGTCGATGATCTTCTCTGTTGATGTACAAGTCGATGATCTTCTCTGTTGATGTGCAACTCGATGATCTTCTCTGTTGATGTACAAGTCGATGATCTTCTCTGTTGATGTACAAGTCGATGATCTTCTCTGTTGATGTGCAACTCGATGATCTTCTCTGTTGATGTGCAACTCGATGATCTTCTCTGTTTATGTGCAAGTTGATGATCTTCTCTGTCCATGTGAAAGTCGATTATCTTCTCTGTTGATGTACAAGTCGATGATCTTCTCTATTGATGTACAAGTCGATGATCGTCTCTGTTGATGTGCAAGTCGATGATCTTCTCTGTCGATGTGCAAGTCGATGATCTTCTCTGTTGATGTGCAACTCGATGATCTACTCTGTTGATGTACAAGTCGATGATCTACTCTGTTGATGTGCAACTCGATGATCTACTCTGTTGATGTGCAAGTCGATGATCTACTCTGTTGATGTGCAAGTCGATGATCTACTCTGTTTATGTGCAACTCGATGATCTTCTCTGTTTATGTGCAACTCGATGATCTACTCTGTTGATGTACAAGTCGATGATCTACTCTGTTTATGTGCAAGTCGATGATCTACTCTGTTTATGTGCAAGTCGATGATCTACTCTGTTGATGTGCAAGTCGATGATCTACTCTGTTGATGTACAAGTCGATGATCTACTCTGTTGATGTACAAGTCGATGATCTTCTCTGTTTATGTGCAAGTCGATGATCTACTCTGTTTATGTGCAACTCGATGATCTTCTCTGTTTATGTGCAACTCGATGATCTACTCTGTTTATGTGCAAGTCGATGATCTACTCTGTTGATGTGCAAGTCGATGATCTACTCTGTTGATGTACAAGTCGATGATCTACTCTGTTGATGTACAAGTCGATGATCTTCTCTGTTTATGTGCAAGTCGATGATCTACTCTGTTGATGTGCAAGTCGATGATCTACTCTGTTTATGTGCAACTCGATGATCTACTCTGTTGATGTGCAACTCGATGATCTTCTCTGTTTATGTGCAACTCGATGATCTACTCTGTTGATGTGCAAGTCGATGATCTTCTCTGTTGATGTGCAACTCGATGATCTTCTCTGTTTATGTGCAAGTCGATGATCTACTCTGTTGATGTGCAACTCGATGATCTTCTCTGTTTATGTGCAACTCGATGATCTACTCTGTTGATGTGCAAGTCGATGATCTTCTCTGTTTATATTCAAGTCGATGATCTCTGTTGATGTGCAAGTCGATGATCTTCTCTGTCGATGTGAAAGTCGATGATCTTCTCTGTTTATGTGCAACTCGATGATCTTCTCTGTCGATGTGAAAGTCGATGATCTTCTCTGTCGATGTGCAAGTCGATGATCTTCTCTGTTTATGTGCAACTCGATGATCTTCTCTGTCGATGTGCAAGTCGATGATCTTCTCTGTTGATGTGCAAGTCGATGATCTTCTCTGTCGATGTGCAAGTCGATGATCTTCTCTGTTTATGTGCAACTCGATGATCTTCTCTGTCGATGTGCAAGTCGATGATCTTCTCTGTTGATGTGCAAGTCGATGATCTTCTCTGTCGATGTGCAACTCGATGATCTTCTCTGTTGATGTGCAAGTCGATGATCTTCTCTGTTGATGTGCAAGTCGATGATCTTCTCTGTCGATGTGCAACTCGATGATCTTCTCTGTCGATGTGCAAGTCGATGATCTTCTCTGTTGATGTGCAAGTCGATGATCTTCTCTGTCGATGTGCAAGTCGATGATCTTCTCTGTTGATGTGAAAGTCGATGATCTTCTCTGTTGATGTGCAAGTCGATGATCTTCTCTGTCGATGTGCAAGTCGATGATCTTCTCTGTTGATGTGCAAGTCGATGATCTTCTCTGTCGATGTGCAACTCGATGATCTTCTCTGTTGATGTGAAAGTCGATGATCTTCTCTGTTGATGTGCAAGTCGATGATCTTCTCTGTCGATGTGCAAGTCGATGATCTTCTCTGTTTATGTGCAACTCGATGATCTTCTCTGTCGATGTGCAAGTCGATGATCTTCTCTGTTGATGTGCAAGTCGATGATCTTCTCTGTTGATGTGCAAGTCGATGATCTTCTCTGTTTATATTCAAGTCGATGATCTTCTCTGTCGATGTGCAAGTCGATGATCTTCTCTGTTTATATTCAAGTCGATGATCTCTGTTGATGTGCAACTCGATGATCTTCTCTGTCGATGTGCAAGTCGATGATATTCTCTGTTTATGTGCAAGTCGATGATCTTCTCTGTTGATGTGAAAGTCGATGATCTTCTCTGTTGATGTGCAAGTCGATGATCTTCTCTGTCGATGTGCAAGTCGATGATCTTCTCTGTTTATGTGCAACTCGATGATCTTCTCTGTCGATGTGCAAGTCGATGATCTTCTCTGTTGATGTGCAAGTCGATGATCTTCTCTGTCGATGTGCAAGTCGATGATCTTCTCTGTTGATGGGCAAGTTGATGATCTTCTCTGTTGATGTGCAAGTCGATGATCTTCTCTGTTGATGTGCAAGTCGATGATCTTCTCTGTCGATGTGCAAGTCGATGATCTTCTCTGTCGATGTGCAAGTCGATGATCTTCTCTGTTGATGTGCAAGTCGATGATCTTCTCTGTCGATGTGCAAGTCGATGACCTTCTCTGTTGATGTTGAAGTCGATGACCTTCTCTGTTGATGTGCAAGTCGATGACCTTCTCTATTGATGTGCAAGTCGATGACCTTCTCTATTGATGTGCAAGTCGATGACCTTCTCTGTTGATGTGCAAGTCGATGACCTTCTCTGTTGATGTGCAAGTCGATGACCTTCTCTATTGATGTGCAAGTCGATGACCTTCTCTATTGATGTGCAAGTCGATGACCTTCTCTGTTGATGTGCAAGTCGATGACCTTCTCTGTTGATGTGCAAGTCGATGACCTTCTCTATTGATGTGCAAGTCGATGACCTTCTCTATTGATGTGCAAGTCGATGACCTTCTCTGTTGATGTGCAAGTCGATGACCTTCTCTATTGATGTGCAAGTCGATGACCTTCTCTATTGATGTGCAAGTCGATGACCTTCTCTGTCGATGTGCAAGTCGATGACCTTCTCTATTGATGTGCAAGTCGATGACCTTCTCTGTTGTGCAAGTCGATGACCTTCTCTGTTGATGTGCAAGTCGATGACCTTCTCTGTTGATGTGCAAGTCGATGACCTTCTCTGTTGATGTGCAAGTCGATGACCTTCTCTATTGATGTGCAAGTCGATGACCTTCTCTATTGATGTGCAAGTCGATGATCTTCTCTGTTGATGTGAAAGTCGATGATCTTCTCTGTTGATGTGCAAGTCGATGACCTTCTCTATTGATGTGCAAGGTGATGAACTTCTCTGCTGATGTGCAAGTCGATGATCTTCGCTGTTGATGTGCAAGTCGATGATCTTCGCTGTTGATGTGAAAGTCAATTATCTTCTCTGTTGATGTGCAAGTCGATGATCTTCTCTGTTGATGTGAAAGTCGATGATCTTCTCTGTTGATGTGCAAGTCTATGATCTTCTCTGTTGATGTGCAAGTCTATGATCTTCTCTGTTGATGTGAAAGTCTATGATCTTCTCTGTTGATGTGCAAGTCGATGACCTTCTCTATTGATGTGCAACTCAATAATCTTCTCTGTTGATGTGCAAGTCTATGATCTTCACTGTTGATGGGCAAGTCTATGATCTTCTCTGTTGATGTGCAAGTCGATGATCTTCACTGTTGATGTGCAAGTCGATGATCTTCACTGTTGATGTGCAAGTCTATGATCTTCACTGTTGATGTGCAAGTCTATGATCTTCTCTGTTGATGTGCAACTCAATAATCTTCTCTGTTGATGTGCAAGTCGATGATCTTCTCTGTTGATGTGCAAGTCGATGATCTTCACTGTTGATGTGCAAGTCTATGATCTTCTCTGTTGATGTGCAACTCAATAATCTTCTCTGTTGATGTGCAAGTCGATGATCTTCTCTGTTGATGTGCAAGTCGATGATCTTCACTGTTGATGTGCAAGTCTATGATCTTCTCTGTTGATGTGCAACTCAATAATCTTCTCTGTTGATGGGCAAGTCTATGATCTTCTCTGTTGATGTGCAAGTCGATGATCTTCACTGTTGATGTGCAAGTCTATGATCTTCTCTGTTGATGTGCAACTCAATAATCTTCTCTGTTGATGTGCAAGTCGATGATCTTCTCTGTTGATGTGCAAGTCGATGATCTTCTTTGTTGATGTGCAAGTCGATGACGATGCAAGTGAAGATTGGCTTCTCAGAACCCAGGCCTCTGACCCTTGATGAGCCTGTGCCAGGATGGAGTCAGCACTTTGCTATTCGTTTGGCCGTTTGTGGTTAAACGTTTGAATGTTTGGTTTCACCATCTTTACTGATGTGGTATGCAGTTTGTGGTTTGTGGGTGATGTTAACATTGTACTGATGTAGTATGCGGTTTGTGGTTTGTGGGTGATGTTAACATTGTACTGATTGATGTAGTATGCGGTTTGTGGTTTGTGGGTGATGTTAACATTGTACTGATGTAGTATGCAGTTTGTGGTTTGTGGGTGATGTTAACATTGTACTGATGTAGTATGCAGTTTGTGGTTTGTGGTTTGTGGGTGATGTTAACA
Source organism: Myxine glutinosa (assembly GCF_964187855.1). Taxonomy (NCBI): domain Eukaryota; kingdom Metazoa; phylum Chordata; class Myxini; order Myxiniformes; family Myxinidae; genus Myxine; species Myxine glutinosa. Next base: position 3,368,837 of record NC_136267.1, on the reverse strand, counting down.
TTGTACTGATGTAGTATGCGGTGTTTGGTTTGTGGTTTGTGGGTGATGTTAACATTGTACTGATGTAGTTTTTGGTTTGTGGGGATGTTAACATTGTACTGATGTAGTTTTTGGTTTGTGGGTGATGTTAACATTGTACTGATGTAGTTTGTGGTTTGTGGGTGATGTTAACATTGTACTGATGTAGTTTTTGGTTTGTGGGTGATGTTAACATTGTACTGATGTAGTTTTTGGTTTGTGGGTGATGTTAACATTGTACTGATGCAGCATGCGGTTTGTGGGTGATGTTAACATTGTACTGATGTAGTTTGTGGTTTGTGGGTGATGTTAACATTGTACTGATGTAGTTTTTGGTTTGTGGGTGATGTTAACATTGTACTGATGTAGTTTGTGGTTTGTGGGTGATGTTAACATTGTACTGATGTAGTTTTTGGTTTGTGGGTGATGTTAACATTGTACTGATGTAGTTTATGGTTTGTGGGTGATGTTAACATTGTACTGATGCAGCATGCGGTTTGTGGGTGATGTTAACATTGTACTGATGTAGCATGCGGTTTGTGGTTTCAAAGGTGTGTTTGTATGTGTCTGGTGCTGCCACCGTTTGTGTTGGTGCGGTTGGTCTTTCTGCTGCGATTGGGTTTCTCGAGACAGGGTTCGATGAATGTACCTGGGTGGTGTTTTTTTCTCACAGTGTTTTTGATTCCTCTGTCTATCTCCTTGTTTTATTTTGTTTTGAAAAACCCTTCCCTGTCCCAAAGGTGGTGTTGCTGTCTCTCAGTCTTGTGCAACTTTGAACTTTTATAACTTTTGATGTGCACATGATGGAAACAAACGATGAATTGCTCATGGAAGCAAAATTCATAAAGATTGTAATAAACCCTTTAAAATTTTAAAAGCTTCAACATAACCGCCATCTTTTGTATTGCATTGTTCAATCCGATTTTTGAACTTCTTGAAAACATTCTCCAGTTGCTGCTGATGTCATGAATTGCATTTGTGATGGTAGCTCTAAATTCGTCTCAAGAAGAATGTTGTTTTGAATAGTAAACAGCAGTTTTACATAGCCCCATCAAATGTAGTCCAATGGGGGTAAGTCAGGTGAACGATGTGACCAAGCAAATGGTCCACGTGTACCACTCCACTTGGCTGGGAAGACCTCATTCAAGATCCGCTGCACAATCGAAGAACAGGGTCAGGGAGCCTCATCTTGCTGGTACAAGGTCTTGCTGGCACAAGGTCTTGCTGGCACAAGGTCTTGCTGGCACAAGGTCTTGCTGGCACAAGGGCTTGCTGGCACAAGGTCTTGCTGGCACAAGGTCTTGCTGGTACAAGGTCTTGCTGGCACAAGGTCTTGCTGGCACTAGGTCTTGCTGGCACAAGGTCTTGCTGGCACAAGGTCTTGCTGGCACAAGGTCTTGCTGGTACAAGGTCTTGCTGGTACAAGGTCTTGCTGGCACAAGGTCTTGCTGGTACAAGGTCTTGCTGGCACAAGGTCTTGCTGGCACAAGGTCTTGCTGGCACAAGGTCTTGCTGGCACAAGGTACAAGGTCTTGCTGGCACAAGGTCTTGCTGGCACAAGGTCTTGCTGGTACAAGGTCTTGCTGGCACAAGGTCTTGCTGGTACAAGGTCTTGCTGGCACAAGGTCTTGCTGGCACAAGGTCTTGCTGGCACAAGGTCTTGCTGGCACAAGGTACAAGGTCTTGCTGGCACAAGGTACAAGGTCTTGCTGGCACAAGGTCTTGCTGGCACAAGGTCTTGCTGGCACAAGGTCTTGCTGGCACAAGGTCTTGCTGGCACAAGGTCTTGCTGGTACAAGGTCTTGCTGGTACAAGGTCTTGCTGGCACAAGGTCTTGCTGGTACAAGGTCTTGCTGGCACAAGGTCTTGCTGGCACAAGGTCTTGCTGGCACAAGGTCTTGCTGGCACAAGGTACAAGGTCTTGCTGGCACAATGTCTTGCTGGCACAAGGTCTTGCTGGTACAAGGTGATGTGTGAAACATTTAATCGTCTTAGTTCGAGAACAAGCACATTTTACAACATTGCAAAGTAATATTCACCGTTGACTTCTTCCAAAATAAAGAAAGAACCAATTATGGGATCCTCCCTAAGAGAACACCAGACATTGATTCTTGGAGAGGGTCCTCCATGTTGCGGGACTTTCGAGGGGTTTCTTTCCCCTAAATACGGTTATTGTGGTTGTTCACGTTACCACTGATGGATAAGTGTCCTCATCAGCAAATGGCAACTAATCAAGAAACCCAGGGGAATTGTGGATTTAACAATAACAATAACAACATAAATATGAACAAAACATGATGAATTATGCTTTCATATGTCATTAGCCCGTCCCCTGCACAGCATAAAACTGGGTTTTGTAATCACTTCTGTGTGTGTGTGTGTGTATGTGTGTGTGTATGTGTGTGTGTGTGTGTTGTGTGTGTGTTGTGTGTGTGTGTGTGTGTTGTGTGCATATGTGTTCGTGTCTATATATATATATATATATCTCACACACACACACACACACACACACACACACACACACACACACACACACACACACACACACAGTGTTCTGGGCCCTGTGCTTTTGCTGGTCTTCATCAATGATCTCTGACTCTTGAAAATCCTCTCTATCTCTTTGCTGATGACTCTACTCTCTGTCGCTCCATTCCTCATCCCTCAGATCGGCAGTCTGCAGCCTCCTCACTCCCTGCAGACCTGGACAAAATCACAGACTGGGCAAACAAGTGGAACATGTCTTTCAATCCTGACAAATCTCACACTCTTACGATGTCTCTCCGAAAGGACCGACTGGAAAACCCTTCCATCTACTTTCTCAACAATCCTCTCCAAGAAGTTGTGTCACTCAAGCTTTTGGGTCTGACTTTCGGCCATGATCTTTCTTGGGAAAACCACATTTCCAAGCTGGCCTCCAAAGCCAGTCACCGACAGGGCAATCTCCGTCGTGTGAAGTCCTTCCTTGGCACACCTGAGCTCCTCACCACATACAAGGCTTTCATCCGCAGCTCAATGGAGTACTGCTCTCCCCTCTGTGCTGGTGCTCCTGCCTCACACCTCGCTCGGCTTCACGCTGTTGAAACCAAAGCTTTCCGAATCATTGGAATCTCCCGCGATGAAGCTAACTCCGAGGGCCTTTCACTCACTCACTCACCGCAGGCAGGTTGGTGGTCCTTCTGTCTTCTACCGACTCCTCTCCGGCCTTGCTCCCCCAGCTCTCTCTGGGCTCTGTCCCCCCAATATTCCTTCAGGTCGCACAATATATGCCTGCAACCCTCTTATGGTTAAACTGCCAAAATCAAGACTCTCTGCTCACCTTCACTCCTTCATTCCTCTTTTCTCCCGCCTCTGGAACAAACTCCCACACTCTCTTCAATCCCACTCCACCCTCCAGGTCTTTAAAACAGCTGTTCACCACCATCTCATATCTTCCCCCATCCAACACCTTGATCTTTTCTACCCCCAATTAAACACCCCAAATCCAGCTCTTTCATTCTCCAACTTTTTTTTCCTGAAATGCCTGGTCGTATCAATTTGTTTTTTACCATGTACCCCATCCCTCCCCCCCCCCTCCCCCTCCCATCACCGGCCCTCTCTTTTCCACAGATCTCCCATCTACCGACGTCCCTATTCTCCACTGTTGTGCTTGTATGTTTTCCTCACCATCCGCCTCTTGTCTCCCACTCCCTTTATTTATTGTATGTTTTATGGGTCTGTGCCTTTTCTCGTGTGTAATGTTAGCTCCTACACGAGTCTTTTCTCTGTATACAAAAAAAGAAGATATAAACCTCTCAGGTCAAGACTGCATAAAATCATAAATTTTTATTTTTTATTTTTTGGTTCACGAGTTATCAAACAGTGACCACTATATTCGTCATGGGTGTGTGTCTGTCTGTCTGTCTGTCTGTCTGTCTGTCCGCAGCATAACTACCCGATGATATCATCCGATCTTGATGAAACTTGGGTGGGAGGTTGATATGATCTAGTTGTGTCCTGCCTAGAGTGGGCGTGTTGCGCCCATTGTGGGTGGAGCCACGCCCGAAAAAGATGTCTTTTTAGGGGGTAATCAATTTCAAGCTACATCTTCTCCGAGGGAGTTGGTGGAATCTGACAGGGGTTTCAATATTTGGTTAGGCCAATGTCATGTGTCTAGCCCCACGGAGCTCGATTTTTCATTTTCGCGTCAAGGTCACGAGGTCACAAAATTTAGAAAAGTCGATTTTTGATGGTTTTATTACATTGTTCGCTTCCTGATCGGGTGAAATGTCGTACATGATCTTATATTATCACATACATCATGAAATACAAGTTTTCCAACAAATTTTAGAATCTTTGACCTTTGAAGGTCACAAAGGTCAAATTTTCAAAGTTGTCGGAATCTAACTGAATTTTCGGTATTGTGTAGCTAACTAACCTCATAACTGATTATACATTATTTTGTATCATTTCAAGGTCAGTAACCTTCGTTTTGACATTTCAAGGTCACAAAGGTCAAATTTTCAAAGTTGTCGAAATCGAACCGAATTTTCGGTATTGTGTAGCTAACTAACCTCATAACTGATTATACATTATTTTCTATCTCATTTCCAGGCCAGCACCACACACACTGACGTACAGATGGCTCTTAAAGGCCTGCGCACGCAGCGCATTGGGGCCCTTTGTAAATAGGCATGTACACCGCATGTCGGGGGCCGACACCTGCCACGTGGGCCCCCGACCCCCCAGTCCGGGCCTGTTTCGGTTATAGTCCGTCCTATGTCATTGAATACCGCTCGCTCGTGAACCATCGTCGTCTCCTGACTTGTTTTTAACTGTTTTCGTTATTTTGAGCATACGGAAGAAGAAGTAGATGTCTAAATACAAATGGACGTGGACAGGTTTTGCATTTTCAGATGCTTTCTAGTTTATAGTTTGTTTCTATGTCATATAGGTTACACACACACACGCACACACATACACACACATGCACACAAACACACACACACACACACGCACACGCACACATACACACACACGGAATCACACCTCCATCCTTGGCATAGGCTCATCAAGGGTGATCAGCAAGATAATCGAGGCCCAGTTTCTGTGAGAAGTCAATCAACCAACACATCGGCAAACAAATTCCACAAATTTCAGAAAATTAATAAAAAATACAAAACTAGAGTATCTGACTGGACCACTCAAGGACATTTACCTTTTTGTCCCTTGGCCACTCCAGTGTAGCTTTGGCTGCATGCCTCGTATCATTGTCATGCTGAAAGATGAACTTCTGTCCCAATTTCAGCTTTCTTGCAGAGGGCAGCGGGTTTTCCTCCAGGGTTTTTCTGTATTTTACTCCTTCCATTTTCCCTATTTTCCTGACAAGTGCCCCAGTCCCTTCCTGATTAGAAACATCCCCATAACATGATGCTGCCACCACCATGCTTCACAGTAGGGATGGTGTTCTTTGGGCGATGTCCTGTGTTGGATTTGCGCCAAATGTAACGTTTTTCATTTAGGCCAAAAAGTTCCATCTTAGTTTCATCAGACCACAAAACTTTTTGCCTCATGGCTTCAGAAAAGTGTTTTTTGCATACCTCAGATGAAACTCAAGGTGGGCTCTTTTGAGAAATGGCTCCCTTCTTGTGCAGACCAGACTTGAGGAATCCTTGGGATATTGTTGTCACATCCACACAGTGACTAGTCTTTGCCATAAAGGCCTGTAGCTCTTTCAAAGTTGCCATTGGCCCCTTGGTGGCCTCTCTGATCAGTTTCCTCCTTGCTTTGTCATCCAGTTTGGAGGGACAACCTCATCTCGGCAGGGTCTTGTTGGTACCAAACACCTTCCACTTCTTAATGATTGTCTTGACTGTGCTCCAAGGGATATTCAAGGTCTTTGAAATATTTTTGTACCCATCCTTTGATCTGTCCCTTTCCACAACTTTATCCTGGAGGTCTTTTGAAAGCTCCTTGGTGCTCATGGTTGAGTCTTTGCTGTGAAATGCACGACCCAGTCGAGGAAACCCACAGGAACAGCAGATTTTATTCTGAAATGATCAGAATCACTTCAATTTAACACAAGTGGACGCCAATATACTTTGTGTGTGATTTTGAAGGTAATTGGCTACACCTGAGTTAATTTACCATTGCTATTATAAGGGGGGTGGACACTTATCCAACCAAGCTAATCTAGTTTTGTATTTCTAATTAATTTTCTGAAATTTATATAATTTGTTTTCCACTTGGAAGTTGTGGGTTATGATGTGTAAATAAAGGTGAAAAAGTCTGATTTAATGCAATTTCATTCCAGGCGAAAAGGAAACAAAAGGTGAAAATTTTGAAAGGGGGTGCAGACTTTCTATAGACACTGTATATACAGTCACGTGAAAAAGTAAGTACACCCCATGTAAAGTTTTGACTTTTTCAACATATTTCAACATACAGCTATTTGATCTTCATTTCAACAATATTGAAAGATAAAGGTGATATAATATAACAAATATCATGAAACATTTACATTTTGTAGTCCATTGTATAATTTAAATAAACATAAATGGAAATTTTGCATTTGTGGAAAAAGTAAGTACACCCCGACATTTATCACTACTTCAAATACCTAAAATTAGAATCAGGTGCACCAGCTCAGGTGCAAATGAGTAGAACAATAGAACATCGTTAGAAGAGATCTTGGAGGAACCTGTCTTATTTAAACCTCAGACATTTAGTTTGGTTTGCTCTTTGTTGTTGAAGTGTGCGGCGTCACCATGCCTAGATCAAAAGAGCTCTCTGAGGCCTTCAGAAAGAAGGTTATAGATGCCTACGAGTCTGGCAAGGGATTTAAAAAGATCTCCGAACAATTTGAAATCAATCATTCGACTGTCCGGAAGATCATCTACAAGTGGAGAAGATTCCAAACAACTCCCAACTTGTTCAGGCCAGGCCGCTCCAGCAAGTTCAGCCCGAGAGCAGACCGCAATATACTGAAAGAAGTCTCGATGAACCCCAGAATGTCATCACGTGATCTACAGGTAGCTCTTGCCACTGTTGATGTCAAAGTGCACGAGTCGACCATTGGAAAGAGGCTGCACAAATTTGATCTACATGGGAGGTGTGCCAGGAGGAAACCTTTGCTGTCCAGAAAGAACATCAGGGCAAGACTAAAGCTTGCCAATGAGCACCTGGGCAAAGACCAGCATTTCTGGAACAATGTGCTCTGGACAGCTATTTGGCCACAGTACCAGAAGACATGTTTGGCGAAAACCAAAGACAGCATTTGACCACATGAACCTGATACCAACTGTAAAGCATGGTCGTGGAAATATTATGGTTTGGGGCAGCTTTGCTGCATCAGGGCCTGGGCAGCGCACCATCATAGAATCGACGATGAATTCTTCATTGTACCAGAGGGTGCTTGAGGATAATGTAAGGACATCTGTCGGAAAGTTGAAGCTCAACTTTTAGGTGGACCTTGCAATGTGACAATGACCCTAAACATACCAGTAAATCCACCAAGAAATGGCTGAAAAGAAAGAAATGGAGGGTTCTGGAATGGCCAAGTCAAAGCCCGGATCTAAATCCCATCGAGATGTTGTGGGGGGATTTGAAACGAGCTGTGCATGCAAGAAACCCCTCAAACATCCCACAGCTGAAAGAATTCTGCATGGAGGAGTGGGCAAAAATTTCTCCCAGTCGATGTCAGACACTGGTAGACAGTTATAAGAAACGCCTACTTGAGGTTGTTTCTGCCAAAGGGAGCAATACCACCTATAAGAGTCAAGGGTGTACTTACTTTTTCCACATGCGAAATTTACATTTATGTTTATTTAAATTATACAATGGACTACAAAATGTAAATGTTTCATGATATTTGTTATGTTATATCACCTTTATCTATCAATATTGTTGAAATGAAGATCAAATAGCTGTGTGTTGAAATATGTTGAAAAAGTCAAAACTTTACATGGGGTGTACTTACTTTTTCACGTGACTGTATAAAACCTTCTCCCTCCATATAAACGAAGAACCCCCTTTTTCTACAAAATAATGTAACAGATGAGTAAGGAAGGAAAGTATCCTTCATCCTTCATTATATCCTTCATCATCCTTGAGTATCCTTCATCCTTCATTCTAAGTAACCTTCTCCCTCCATCCTTCCTTTCCTCCACATTCTAAAACATCAGATGGCTTCACTTGGAGAAGCCATTTTATTGATGTCACGATTATGCTCCCAAGCACAACTTTTACACAGAACACCCAACAAAGCCTTGACCCAGAAACCGTTACCCTTCCCAAGATAGTGGCAAATAATCTCCAAGAATCCTGCTGTGGTGGAGAATGTGCTGAGGTCATTAACATCTTTCCTAAGAAAGGCATCTACATATGTATCAGAAAAGCCATCGATGTATCAGAACATTGAAAAATCCATCCAAGTCATTCACATGGAAATGAACTGTCCATCCTTTCGATATGCTTTCTAAAAATGGACTGAGTTCCATTGCGAAACATTATAATAACACAGCACATACTCATGACGACTTGGTTCACATTTTTGTTTAAGATTTAAAAGGGGGGAAATATTAAACGGTCAGTTTATTCTGAGATGTAGTGTCCTCTGCTGACCCGACACTGATCAGGGCAGTTCGAGGAAATCCTTTATTGTTATTTTTTGATTGGGAAGAGGAGATTGAGTACCAGCGATCTCGGATAGGGGCACACGACCAGCTAAGCTATCCTGGGTCTTCACATCCAAGGGAACACACGACCAGCTAAGCTATCCTGGGTCTTCACATCCAAGGGAACACGCGGCCAGCTAAGCTATCCTCGATCTTCACATCCAAGGGAGCACACGACCAGCTAAGCTATCCTGGGTCTTCACATCCAAGGGAACACACGACCAGCTAAGCTATCCTGGGTCTTCACATCCAAGGGAACACACGACCAGCTAAGCTATCCTCGATCTTCACATCCAAGGGAGCACACGACCAGCTAAGCTATCCTGGGTCTTCACATCCAAGGGAACACACGACCAGCTAAGCTATCCTGGGTCTTCACATCCAAGGGAGCACACGACCAGCTAAGCTATCCTGGGTCTTCACATCCAAGGGAACACACGACCAGCTAAGCTATCCTGGGTCTTCACATCCAAGGGAGCACACGACCAGCTAAGCTATCCTGGGTCTTCACATCCAAGGGAACACACGACCAGCTAAGCTATTCTGGATCTTCACATCCAAGGGAACACTCGACCAGCTAAGCTATTCTGGATCTTCACATCCAAGGGAACACACGACCAGCTAAGCTATCCTGGGTCTTCACATCCAAGGGAGCACACGACCAGCTAAGCTATCCTGGGTCTTCACATCCAAGGGAACACACGACCAGCTAAGCTATTCTGGATCTTCACATCCAAGGGAACACACGACCAGCTAAGCTATTCTGGATCTTCACATCCAAGGGAACACACGACCAGCTAAGCTATTCTGGATCTTCACATCCAAGGGAACACACGACCAGCTAAGCTATCCTGGGTCTTCACATCCAAGGGAGCACACGACCAGCTAAGCTATCCTGGGTCTTCACATCCAAGGGAACACACGACCAGCTAAGCTATTCTGGATCTTCACATCCAAGGGAACACACGACCAGCTAAGCTATCCTGGGTCTTCACATCCAAGGGAACACACGACCAGCTAAGCTATTCTGGATCTTCACATCCAAGGGAACACACGACCAGCTAAGCTATTCTGGATCTTCACATCCAAGGGAACACACGACCAGCTAAGCTATCCTGGGTCTTCACATCCAAGGGAGCACACGACCAGCTAAGCTATTCTGGATCTTCACATCCAAGGGAACACACGACCAGCTAAGCTATCCTGGGTCTTCACATCCAAGGGAGCACACGACCAGCTAAGCTATCCTGGGTCTTCACATCCAAGGGAGCACACGACCAGCTAAGCTATCCTGGGTCTTCACATCCAAGGGAGCACACGACCAGCTAAGCTATCCTGGGTCTTCACATCCAAGGGAACACACGACCAGCTAAGCTATTCTGGATCTTCACATCCAAGGGAACACATGACCAGCTAAGCTATCCTGGGTCTTCACATCCAAGGGAGCACACGACCAGCTAAGCTATCCTGGGTCTTCACATCCAAGGGAGCACACGACCAGCTAAGCTATCCTGGGTCTTCACATCCAAGGGAACACACGACCAGCTAAGCTATTCTGGATCTTCACATCCAAGGGAACACACGACCAGCTAAGCTATTCTGGATCTTCACATCCAAGGGAACACACGACCAGCTAAGCTATCCTGGATCTTCACATCCAAGGGAGCACACGACCAGCTAAGCTATTCTGGATCTTCACATCCAAGGGAACACACGACCAGCTAAGCTATTCTGGATCTTCACATCCAAGGGAACACACGACCAGCTAAGTTATCCTGGATCTTCACATCCAAGCGAGCACACGACCAGCTAAGTTATCCTGGATCTTCACATCCAAGGGAGCACACGACCAGCTAAGCTATTCTGGATCTTCACATCCAAGGGAACACACGACCAGCTAAGCTATTCTGGATCTTCACATCCAAGGGAACACACGACCAGCTAAGTTATCCTGGATCTTCACATCCAAGCGAGCACACGACCAGCTAAGTTATCCTGGATCTTCACATCCAAGGGAACACACGACCAGCTAAGCTATTCTGGATCTTCACATCCAAGGGAGCACACGACCAGCTAAGTTATTCTGGATCTTCACATCCAAGGGAACACACGACCAGCTAAGCTATTCTGGATCTTCACATCCAAGGGAACACACGACCAGCTTAGCTGGATCTTTTCAACCATTTTTTCTTGGTTAATGAAGACCAAAAACACCGGTCCAGGCACATGTGTCCTTGCTTTCTAAAAAATTGTCTATTCTGACATTTGTGTACAATATCTGCTGGACGTGTCGACCATTACAGTGCAGTGGCTGTACCACTGCCACCACTAGACCCCTACAGGTTGATGTTTTTGCCCCATCGCCCCTTCCCAGACATGGACAGGAATTTTGGGTACCATCGCAAAATGGCCAACTCTTCATAATGCACCAATCATTGTTTCGCATGCGGCCTGTGGTCTTAAGGTCTTAAGGCAGCCATCATACCTGTTGAGCCAACCCCAGGATATATGAATGCACCAATGAGATCCTTGTTGTGCACAAACAAGTTCTAGCAGATGGGCCAGCCAGCTTAACATCCTTTATGAAAGTACGACGTGCTCTTAGATGCAACAACGTGTTTCTGAAGCCTCAGAATGGCAGCAAATAGTGAGATGTTAAATTCCACCACAAGGTACAGTATGCTATGTGTGGCCTTGAATGGGCCTGGTTGACATTTCCATCTGAGTACGTGTATGGATGATGTTGTCATGATGTTGGAATCCCTGAATGAAATCCCATGCATTGTAATGATTTGTCCGCTCACTATTAACGTCCTCGTCCAAGCTCTTCCATGAATAGTCAATGGAGAGTTGTCTTCCTTTAAATGGCATTTTTTAAATTATTCATCCATTCACTCTCGTATCATTGACTTGTTGTTTTGTGTTTTCAGTAATTTGAAATTCCAGTCCATGTCGTGAAAGCCTCGTGTTGTTGTCATTCCTTCTTGTGCTCAGGACTGTGATTACCTGACTCTTTCAACCTTTTTGTCATGTTTTCACCTTATTAATGGCCTATGTTTAAAATCCGCTTTCATAATATCTGTGTGCTATGTATGGGAGGGGTTGGGGTTGGAGTTCATTGACAAGGGATTGTAAGAGAGAGGTTTGGGGGGAAGGAAAATAGACAAGAGAAAACAGGCTTCTCTCATTATTTGTCCATTTTCATTTTTAATCTGATATAATGTACTGTATATATAACCACTTTTGATGATAGAAACAGAAGGGGCGATAAAATTCAAATGGAGTTCGATTAAATAGAATGACGATAATGAAAGTCAAAGAAAGAAAAGGAAGGGTCTCATTGGTGCCTTTCATTGAATGAATCAGATGGAAGAATTAATCACACGGGAGGAGCCTCGACTGGAATGAATCAGCAGTCAAGAAAGGTTTCTCCACCGACGGAAAGAATGTGAGTAGTGTTAGAGTGAAAAGAGAATGAGAGAGGGAGAGAGATAGAGGATGTGTTGTCATGGACTTAAAATAATTATATAATAAATACATCATAAATATATAATAAATATACTGTACTGTATAATAAATATATAATAAATATACTGTACTGTATAATAAATATATAATAAATATACTGTACTGCATAATAAATATATAATAAATATACTGTACTGCATAATAAATTGTTTTGTTTTGTTTTGGCAAACCTCGACTCTGATTCTGCAACTGGACCAGACGGCATCAGCCCACGGGTCCTAAAATCCTGCTCTGCCGCTCTATCTCACCCTCTCTCTGTTCTTTTCACCCTATCGTTTGCTCAAGGTCATCTGCCAGCATCCTGGAAATCAGCTAACATTACCGCTTTACACAAAAAAGGTGCAAAAACAGATCCTTGCAACTTCAGACCAATCAGCCTGCTCCCAATTATCAGCAAAGTCATGTAATCCATCATTGTTTCGGATATGAAATCCTTCCTCTTCTCCAATGGCTTGATCTCTGATCATCAATTTGGTTTCAGACCAGGTCACTCTACTCTGGACATGCTGCTTCTGCTGTCTCAACAATGGATGGAGGTCCTCAATGCCAAACAGGAAATCAGAGCTGTCTCCCTTGACATATCATGTGCCTTTGATACGGTCTGGCACCCAGCTCTGCTCACCAAACTCTCCTCCTATGGTATCCATGGAAATCTCCACGCATGGCTTGCGGACTTCCTCTCTGGTCGTAGTCAACGTGTGGCCCTAAATGGATTTCTCTCATCTCCCCTTCCTGTTCAGGATGGAGTTCCCCAAGGCAGTGTGCTGGGCCCTGTGCTTTTTCTGGTCTTTATCAATGATCTCTCCGACTCTCTGGAAAATCCTCTCTATCTCTTTGCTGATGACTCCACTCTCTGCCGCTCCATTCCTCTTCCCTCAGATCGGCAGTCTGCAGCCTCCTCACTCTCTGAAGACCTGGACAAAATCACAGACTGGTCAAACAAGTGGAACATGTCTTTCAATCCTGACAAATCTCACTCTCTTACGATGTCTCTCCGAAAAGTTCGACTTGACAACCCTCCCATCTACTTTCTCAACAATATCCTCCAAGAAGTTCTGTCGCTCAAGCTTTTGGGTCTCACTATCTGCCATGATCTTTCTTGGGAAAACCACATTTCCAAGCTGGCCTCCAAAGCCAGTCGCCGACTGGGCATCCTCCGTCGTGCGAAGTCCTTCCTCGGCACACCTGAGCTCCTCAGCACATACAAGGCTTTCATCCGCAGCTCAATGCAATACTGTTCTCCCCTATAGGCTGGTGCTCCTGCCTCACACCTGGCCCTGCTTCACGCTGTTGAATCCAAAGCTTTCAAAATCATTGGAATCTCCCGCGATGAAGCTACCTCTGAGGGCCTTTCACTCACTCACCGCAGGCAGGTAGGTGGTCTTTCTGTCTTCTACCGACTCCTCTCCGGCCTTGCTCCCCCAGCTCTCTCTGTGCTCTGTCCCCCAAATATTCCTACAGGTCGCACAAGACTTGCCAGCAACCCTCTGATGGTTAAACTGCCGAAATCTCGGCTTTCTGCTCACCTTCACTCTTTCATTCCTCTTTTCTCCCGCCTCTGGAACAAACTCCCACACTCCCTTCAATCCCACTCCTCCCTCCAGGTCTTTAAAACAGCTGTTCACCACCATCTCTTATCTTCCCCCATCCAAAACCTTGATCTTTTCTACCCCCACTAATTCACCCCAGATCCACCTTGTTTGAAATTCCAACTTCTTTCCTGGAAGTCCTGGCAGTGTCCATATGTTTATACCTCTCCCACCCCCCCCCCCCCCTTCACATGCCTCCCCCCCAAAGCCCTCTCCCTCCCACAGATCTCTCGATGTCTCCATGTCTCTCAGTCCCTGCTCTCAAATGTTGTGTTTGTGTCCTGCCCCCTCTCTCCCCATCTTGTCTACCGCTCCCGATGTTATTTGTTTTATGTGTCTGTTTGTCTTTCTGTGTGATTAATGTTCGCTCTTTCACGAGCCTCGATCTTGTATACAAAAAAAAATAAAAAATAAAAATACATCATAAATATATAATAAATATACTGTTCTGCATAATAAATACATCATAAATATATAATAAATATATAATAAATATACTGTACTGCATAATAAATATATAATAAATATATAATAAATATATAATAAATATACTGTACTGCATAATAAATATATAATAAATATATAATAAATATACTGTACTGCATAATAAATATATAATAAATATATAATAAATATACTGTACTGCATAATAAATATATAATAAATATATAATAAATATATAATAAATATACTGTACTGCATAATAAATATATAATAAATATATAATAAATATACTGTACTGCATAATAAATATATAATAAATATACTGTACTGTATAATAAATATATAATAAATATACTGTACTGTATAATAAATATATAATAAATATACTGTACTGCATAATAAATACATCATAAATGTATAATAAATATACTGCACTGTATAATAAATATATATAAATATGGCTAACCCCCGCTCCAGCGGGGAAAATGGCCTTAAAACGATCATTCAGTTTTTTTCATTCACTGTATAATAAATATACTGTACTGTATAATAAATATATAATAAATATACTGTACTGTATAATAAATATATAATAAATATACTGTACTGCATAATAAATATATAATAAATATACTGTACTGCATAATTAATATATAACTAGAACGCCACTCAGTAGAGCGCATACTCCCACCGTGGGTCAAATTGGAATAATACGTTTATTTAACATCCCCCCTCCCCAAAACAATAAATGAAAAGGAAAGTAAGCCCTAACTGTCAGAGAATTTATTTTGATATATCTCGGAATTAGAGGAGAAAAACATCATTTAAGAATAAGAATAAAAGCTTTAATGCAGTAAAACAGAAAAAAAATTCCCAAAAATAATTCCTCGATCCAGAATAATATCCTGAGCTTCACCAAAAACTAATCAATTCTTCCTCATCCCAAAGGCAAATCATCCCACCAACTTTCATCCAAATCTGTTCAGAACTTTTCCAGATATATTGTTCACGAACACACGAACATACGAACACATACGCACACACACGGACGGACCCGATCGAATGCATTACTTCCTGGCGGGAGTAATAAAAATGTTATACATATATAATAAATATGCTGTACTGTATAATAAATAGAAAATAAATATGTAATACATACATAATTAATATGCTGCACTGTATCATAAATATATAATAATAAAAATATACTGCACTGTATAATATATAATAAATATGTAATACATACATAATTAATATGCTGCACTGTATAATAAATATATAATAATAAAAATATACTGTACTGTATAATAAATATATAATAAATATGTTATACATACATAATTAATATTCTGTACTGTATAATAAATATATAATAATAAAAATATACTGTACTGTATAATAAATATATAATACATATGTAATACATACATAATTAATATGCTGTACTGTATAATAATCTATATAATAAATGTGTAATATATATTTAATTAATATGCTGTACTGTATAATACATAGAAAAATAAATATGTAATACATATATTAATTAATATACTGTACTGTATAATAAATATATAATAAATATGTAATACATATATATTATATAATTAATATGGTGTACTGTATAATAAATATATAATAAATATACTGTACTGTATAATAAATATATAATAAATATGTAATACAAATATAATTAATATGCTGTACTGTATAATAAATATATAATAAATCTATAATAAATATGTAATACAAATATAATTAATATGCTGTACTGTATAATAAATATATAATAAATATGTAATACATATATAATTAATATGCTGCACTGTATAATAAATATATAATAAACATGTGATACATATATAATTAATATGCTGTACTCTATAATACAACAACAACAACAACATGCATTTTAAGGCCATTTTCCCTGCTGGAGCGGGGGTTAGCCTTGCGGTCCCCATGACGATCTTCTCCATTTTGCCCTATTTTCTGCATCTCTCCTTGTTAACCCCCTTGCCCGCATTTCTTCTTCCACCATCTTTAGCCAAGTCTTTCTCGGTCTTCCCCGTCCTCTACTTCCTTCTACATTCATTTCCATCACTCTTCTCAACCAGTCACTTTCATCCTTCCTCAACACATGACCAAACCATCTCAACCTGTTCATCTTCACAGCATCAATCACAGGCTGTATTCCCATCATCTTTCGCAATTCATCATTTGTCTTACTCTCTCTCAACGATACTCCGCACATCCATCGAACCATTCGCATTTCCACCCTTTCCAACCTTCGTTGCTGCTCTACGTTCATTACCCATGTCTTGCTCCCATAAATCATAACACTTCTCACACATGCAGCATACACCTTTCCCTTCAGCTTCAATGACACTCCCCTCCTCATCAGAACGCCACTCAGTTTCCGAAACTTCTTCCATGCACATCTCACTCGAGCAACCGTTGCCGAGTCTGATCCACCTTCTCCATTCAGCATGTCTCCGAGGTAGCAAAATGTTTTCACACCTTCCAGCTTCACGCCGTCTCCAAGATCCAACTCAACATTTCCTCCATCTGCAGCTCCCTCTGTGCACACCTTACATTTGAATGTAGCTGCCACACTGGTTAATGACCCTCTCAAACCACTACATTTTTGATGAACCCACTCAGCGCACATTGTACATTGAATGGAGTTCACTCCGACACCCTTCCTACACACAGCACAGGGCCACTTCCCAGTTCTTTCCACCTCACCACATGCCATCCACTTGCCACTTGCCACCACCTTCGTCTTTCCGATATTCACCTTCAGACCTTTTGTCTCCATACATTCCTTCCACTTCTTCATCTTTTCCTTCAGTCCATCCATACTTTCCGCAATCAACACCAGATCATCTGCATACAACATCTCCCATGGTAAACCCTCCTTTACTTTCTGAGCCAGCACCTCCATCACAGCTACAAATAGTAGTGGACTTAGTACCGACCCTTGATGCACTCCCACCTTCACCTCAAACTCACCACTGTTCCAGTCCTTCGTCCTTACAGCTGTGCGCGCTCTTTTGTACATTGCCATCACTACTCTGATCAACCATTCCTCCACTCCTAACTTCCTCAATGCCCATGTCAATACTTTGCGTGGAACCCTATCGAATGCTTTCTCCAGATCAACAAACCCAAGAAACAACTTCTTCCTCTTCTCCATGTACTTCTCCTGCAACTGCCTCACAATGAAAAGTGCGTCTGTCGTTCTTCTTCCTGGAATAAATCCAAACTGCATTTCGTCGATCTTCACTTTCTTCCTTATCCTCCTCTCCAACACCCTTTCCAATACCTTCATTCCATGCTCCAATAACTTTATCGCTCGGTACGAGCCACACTCCAGAGGGTCATTCCCCTTGTATAGAGAGACGAGGGTACTCAGTTCCCAATCCACTGGAATGCGGCCTTCTTTCACCACCAGATTACAGATCTCTGTCATTCTCTTCACACCCCCAACTTCCTGCTGCCTTCAACATATCTCCCACAACTCCCGTCGGCCCTCCCGCTTTTCTACTCTTCATTGCTTTTATCACTTCCTCAACTTCCTTCTCAGTTATCTTCTCTGCCGGTTCTAAACTGGGTTACTCTCTATGTTGCCATCCCATTCATTCTCTGTATTCAACAGCATTTCCATATATCTTTTCCATCTTCCTTTAATTCCATCTGGGTCCACAACGATTTGTCCCACTTCATCCTTCAAGCAACTCACCCCCATCTCGTCACACCTCTCTTTTGCTATCTGCTTTGCAATCCTGAATACCGCTCTCTGACCCTCTTCCGAATCCAAGCGTTCTCCGAACATTTTCCTACATGCCTCCTGCGCCTTTGCTACCTCTTTCTTTGCAGCCTTCTTGGCTGCCTTATATCTTTCATGCTCTGCTGTTTCTGCTCCCGTACCTTTCGCCTTCTGCCACTCCTTGAACTTCTTCCTCTTCTCGTCATTCCTCTTTCCAACTTCATCATTCCACCACCATGTTTCCGAGTGCCTCAGTAGTCCTTTTGTCCATCCACATACCTCACCAACGGCTCCCAACAGACTAGCTTTCATTGACATCCAACCACTTTCAAGCTCAACCACATCATCCTCTATCCTACTCAGCCTCTCTTTTAATGCCTCCCTTACTGTCACCTCTTTCAACCTCCACACCTTCATTCTCGGTTGGTACTTCACCCGCCGAGCTCTCCTCGCACCTTTCACCCTTATGTCGCAGACAACCAAGTGGTGCTGTGAAACAGCCTCCTCCCCCGGGATCACCTTTGTGTCCCGGAGGTGCCCCTATCTCACCTACGCACCATCAGGTAGTCAACGGTTGTCGTCGACCCACCTGACGTGTATGTAACAAGCTTATTATCCTCTTTCTGGAACTGAATATTACAAATCAACAAATCAGCTCCATCAGCAAACTCAAAAATCCATTCACCTTCTCCATTTCTCACACCATATCCGTAACCCCCATGAACTCCCTCAAAACCATCCATCATACTCCTTCCCACATGTCCATTTAGGTCTCCTCCTACCACAACAACTTCCTCATCTTTCACGTTTTCCATCAGATTCTCTATCGCACACCAGAACTTGTCCTTCTCTTCATCGCTCCGACCAACCTGCGGAGCATATCCCGAGATGACGTTCACCAAGAGCTTGCCAATCATCATTTTCACCATCATCAACCTATCACTCACTCTAGTCACACTCACTACACTGTCTACAAACTCCTCAGAAAACAGGACACCAACACCATTCACGCCCTCCAGGCACCCTTGCCACACAAACTTGTATTTCTGTCCCTGCCTGCCCTTCACCATTCTCACACCACTTCCCTTCCATCTCGTCTCTTGCACACAACATATGTCCACTCTTCTTCTGACCAATACTTCCACCACTTCTCCTGATCTCCCTGTCATTGTCCCTTCATTCCATGTCCCAAACCTCAGAAACCGATCTCCACTTCGGGCTGTACCCTGCCCATATGTAGTTGTAATTGTCATGGTTCTCTTTTTGAGGCAATGTTTTTATGGCCGGATGCCCTTCCTGACGCCAACCCTCTTAGTCGTCTATTACGACACGCAGGGATACGGTGTACCTATACGAATCCAGGGTACACACTGGGAAACGTTTAAAACATGGAAATTCTGGGGGGGGGGGGGGGGGGTGGGAGGGGAGGGAGGGGAGGGCGGCGTCAGCATCACTGCTGTGGTTTAAACATATTTAAATAATATTTAAACAAAACCATGAAAAATAATCTGGGAAAAGTCTCTAAGTGAGGACATGGATTTGAGAAAGAAGGAGCAGAGGTGGAAGAAAAAAACGAGATATAAGGGGAGGGGCACAAGTCGAGACGAGGAGGAGAGCGAACAAGCAACAAGCATGTGTCCGGGAGGAGAGAAAGAATTAATAAAGAATTTTTTGGTTTGTTTGTTTTGTTTTTAAAACGTTGGACAAAGAGTAAGATGTTCGTGAGAGGTAGGGGAGGGGGGAGAAAAGAAAATCAAATAAACAAGCAAATACTATGAAGGAAAGAAATTATATTCACAAAATACTGTCGGGTGGGGGGGGGGGGGGGTGGTAGCCTGGAGAGACCAGGCCGCGCATGAGGTGCGAACAAAACAAAAAAACGACTAATTACACACAAATTTGCAATAATTACAAAACTAAATAGAAACACACATTAACACATACACAATAAAATAACCAGTGGAAATTTGACAAAAATACGAATGGGAAAATACTCAAACTTTGATGTCGTGGAGAGATCGAAGCAAGCCATACTGTACTCTATAATAAATATATAATAAATATGTAATACATATATAATTAATATGCTGTGTTGTATAATAAAATATAAGAAATATACTGTACTGTATAAGTAATATATAATAAATTTATCATATATATATACTGCACTGTATATATATGAATATGAATGAATGATCGTTTTAAGGCCATTTTCCCCGCTAGAGTGGGGGTTAGCCTTGTGGGCCCCATGACAATCATGGTTCCCTGTTTGAGGCAATGTTTTTATGGCCGGATGCCCTTCCTGACGTCAACCCTTGGTCGCCTCTTACAATGCGCAGGGATACGGTGTACCTATTCTGAATTGGGGTACACACCGTGATCATTCATCCCAGCAGGCTGGTACTCAATTTGCCGACCTCGGAAGGATGACGGGCTGAGTCAACCTCCCTGGCGTTAATTCAGCGATCGACCGGGATTCGAACCCAGGATCCTAGGATCCCAAGCCGGCACCCTAACCACTAAGCCTACACCAGGCTTAAATATATAATATCTCCAGCACTGTATAATAAATATATAATAACTATATAATAAATATACTGTACTGTAGAATTAATATATAATACATTTATCATATATATACTGAACTGTGTAATACACATATAATAAATAAACTGTACTGTATAAAAAATGAATAACAAATATACTTTACTGTATAATAAATATATAATAAATAAACTGTACTGTATAATAAATATATAACAAATATACTTTACTGTATAATAAATATATAATAAATAAACTGCACTGTATAATAAATATATAACAAATATACTTTACTGTATAATAAATATATAATAAATAAACTGTACTGTATAATAAATATATAACAAATATACTTTACTGTATAATAAATATATAATAAATAAACTGCACTGTATAATAAATATATAACAAATATACTTTACTGTATAATAAATATATAATAAATAAACTGTACTGTATAATAAATATATAACAAATATACTTTACTGTATAATAAATATATAATAAATAAACTGTACTGTATAATAAATATATAACAAATATACTTTACTGTATAATAAATATATAATAAATATACTTTACTGTATAATAAAAAAATTAAAAAATTCTGTACTGTATAATAAATATATAATAAATAAACTGTACTGTAAAATAAATATATAATAAGTATATAATAAATATATAATGTACAAACACCGTCCGAATCCAGGCCGAGCACGCAATGCTAAATACCAGAAAGCAATTTTCCATAATGCTGGACATGTTTGTAATTCTTTGACCGAAGAGATGATGTGAAATATAAAGAATAATAATAAGGCAGGGACGAGGTTGTAAAATGAACTGTCCGGTGCATATAAAATATAAACGGAGAGTAAAACGATGAAAGGGAGAACAGGTAAATTGCTCGTGTGTTTTCACTTGACAGGTGAGTGAAACTTGCTTTCCATGAGATTTTGTGTCTCCTGTGCGCCATTTTTCTTTATCACAAGCCCTGACTGTCTCTGTCTCACCGTTTCATGCTTTCCTTCCCGGCTGGTGGAAGGTGGCACCTAGCCAACTCGAATCCAGGCAACCGATGGCGGAAAGGGAGGGTGTTGGCGAGGCAAACGGCGATGACTGGGAGACGCAGGATCGGGGTTCAAGGGGCGTTTTAGGTGATGAGTGGGTGTATTTGTGGGGTAGAATGTACATCAGGCAGGGAGAGGTGTAAAGAAATAAATAAGAGGGAAATGCAAACGAAGTCAGAGAGGGGAGTGAGTGGCACAGTAAAAGGATTGGGGGTGAGGGGAGGATGAAGTGCAATGGTTGGAGGACTGATTGCAAGGGGGTGTACATGAAGGGGAGGAGGGAGGTAGAGAGGGTTGGGAAAGAGGCTCACGATTTCTGGCAAGTCTTTACAGCACGCTCGCCAAGTCAAGGAGGCAGCTGTGCCAATTTAATTTCAGCTCGCCTTGTCTCTGTGCCAGGCAGACAGATTCTGCCGCTGTCTGGGCACGGACATTAATACGCTGCCCGTTCTGCCAACCCACAGCAGCCGAACCCTCTGGCCGCCCCCTTCTTCCACAATACAATCCTGGTTAATTCCTTATCGCTGATCGCCGCCAACAAACGGAATCCATCAGGCCCCCCTCACAGAGGCCTCTCCAGCTCTGGCCCAGAAGCTCCCAGGTTGGTGGAGAACAGCGAAGATCCTGCTGAACCAGGCCCAACTAACTCCCACCTTGCACACCTCATCATCATCATCATCACCATCACCATCATCACCATCATCACCATTGGAGTGACAAATAAGCAACAGGAAAGGTAATTGCCTTCACTTCTCAGTTCTGCTTCAATCTGTGCACCTCATTCTCCCGAATCGTTCTCTATTATTTCCTTCATTTGTCATTCTGTCTTTCACTCACATCGGTGAAATTTTAATTTGATGATGTATTTGCAATATTTAAAATATTTTCCTTTGTATTGTTTATCCAGGCATTCTACTGTTTCAAATGTGTTTGTTACATTAAAATTATTGGGGTTCATTGGGTTAGGGTTAGGGTTGTTAGGGTTAGGGTTGTTAGGGTTAGGGTTGTTAGGGTTAGGGTTAGGGTTCTCCAGACTCCAGACAAGTTACATTTGATTGGGAATGTCCGTTTAAACATCCTGTTATCCAATCATATTCGCTTCACTATCACCTTCAACCAATGGTTCAGTCGTTTAATTTTAAATAATTTTGGATTCCTCTGTGCCCAATCATCTTTATTCATTTTTTTTATTTTTTATTTTTGCTTTATGTTATATTTTTAACCGGTATGGGTAAGCCCTACCCTCATTTCATACACTTTCGTTTCCTTCCTTTCTAAAGAATCGTTCTGTTCCGTTGGTTTTGCTGCCGAAGCTTTTCCTTCTGAGCAAGAGGGAGTGCCTGCTGAGTCAGAACGTCTTCTCAGACAGACAAGTATATGATCTCTCCAGTGCACGGGACATTGGTGATGTCACTCCCTCTAGTTCCTCAATCGCACCCACTCTTACCATCACATGACAAAGAATTGACAAATCATAGAAGCAACATTTCTACAGTCTGCACTGGCAAGCCAGTATGGTGATGCTGGGGAGCTTTGCAGGCAACAGAGCCAAGTAAAAGATGGGGGCCCACCTTGAGGGAGGGGGTGAGGGGTGTGGAAAGAAAAGTAAGGGAAAGTAAGGCTAAGGGGGCTCAACATTTACAGTAGAAAACGTTAACAATTTCATACACACCTTATTATCCTCATGCATTTCTGAACTTGACATTGAATCGTCGATGCCTCTTCCAAGTTGAAAACTTTTTGCAGCTTTCATAACTGCAGTTAGGATGATCCAAAATGAATTACCCATTTTAAATATAAACAACAACAACAACATGCATTTTAAAAGGCCATTTTCCCTACAAGAGCGGGGGTTAGCCTTGCGGTCCCCATGACAATCTTCTCCATTTTGCCCTATTTTCTGCATCTCTCCTTGTTAACCCCCTTGCCCGCATTTCTTCTTCCACCATCTTTAGCCAAGTCTTTCTCGGTCTTCCCCGTCCTCTATTTCCTTCTACATTCATTTCCATCACTCTTATCAACCAGTCACTTTCATCCTTTCGCAACACATGACCAAACCATCTCAACCTGTTCCTCTTCACAGCATCAATCACAGGCTCTATTCCCATCATCTTTCGCAATTCATCATTTGTCTTCCTCTCTCTCAACGATACTCCGCACATCCGTCGAACCATTCGCATTTCCACCCTTTCCAACCTTCGTTGCTGCTCTACGTTAATCGCTCTACATTTACGCTCTACTCTACATTTACGCTCTACTCTACGCTCTACATTTTATGCTACAGAACTCTATGCTACAGAACTCTATGCTCTACATTTTAAATATAGACATACCACATTATTAATATCAATAAAACACCAAAACGTTTTTTCTTTCCTGAAAAGGTATTTATTTTGCTGTTTTAATTTGTGAACATAAAGTATCAACATAAGCTCCTGCATTTTTTCAATGGTTTGACATTTTCCACTGATCGCGAAATAAGCTCCTCTGGCAAATCAGCAAAAACAATTGTGGATATAACCTTGGAATTCTCCCAAATGAGTGGGTTTGCTGGCATATACCTTTTATTTGGCCTATTCCCACAGAAACCATCACACTGGGTTAAATCAGGACACCTGGATGGCCACCCTATCGGCCCGATCCATCGTCGTCTGCGCACGATCCATCTGTGCGGAAAGTGGGATCCAACCAATTACAAACTACAATCAGAAGTGCCGAGGGGCACCATCTTGAATAAAAGGTAGGTTCTTCTGTGTTATCCCATTGCTGAATTTTTGAAAGAAAAAATTTGAAGCATTTCCAAGCATCTTGTGTCGCGGAGGATGTAAGATCCAATGAGTTGGGTTGAGGTCGTTCCACACCAATCAAGCAGTATGGCAGACTGTGTTTGGGTGAGCATGTCTCGTAGCCGCTCAATATTTTCTGGTGATCTCGCTGTAGTACGTCTTCCTGATCTTCTTGCATCCGGTTTTATAACGTCTGATACAATATGGAACATGTGTCCTTTTAATGCTGTGACGTTTGCTATTACGTTGTTTGCCAGCGGGCCACAGCAAACTATTTTGTGTCATGTAGACGTAGAGGTCTCTCTTGTTATTGGGTCTTGAAATATATATATCTATCTATCTATCTATACAGTCACGTGAAAAAGTAAGTACACCCCATGTAAAGTTTTGACTTATTCAACATATTTCAACATACAGCTATTTGATCTTCATTTCAACAATATTGATAGATAAAGGTGATATAATATAACAAATTTCATGAAACATTTACATTTTGTAGTCCATTGTATAATTTAAATAAACATAAATGCAAATTTCGCATGTGGAAAAAGTAAGTACACCCCTACATTTATCACTACTTCAAATACCTAAAATTAGAATCAGGTGCACCAGCTCAGGTGCAAATGATTAGAACATCGTCAGAGAGGATCTTGGAGGAACCTGTCTTATTTAAACCTCAGACATTTAGTTTGGTTTGCTCTTTGTTGTTGAAGTGTGTGGCGTCACCATGTCTAGATCAAAAGAGCTCTCTGAGGCCTTCAGAAAGAAGGTTATAGATGCCTACGAGTCTGGGAAGGGATTTAAAAAGATCTCCAAACAATTTGAAATCAATCATTCGACTGTCCGGAAGATCATTTACAAGTGGAGAAGATTCCAAACAACTGCCAACTTGTTCAGGCCAGGCCGCCCCAGCAAGTTCAGCCCGAGAGCAGACCGCAAGATGCTGAAAGAAGTCTCGAAGAACCCCAGAATGTCACCACGGGACCTACAGGTAGCTCTTGCCACTGTTGATGTCAAAGTGCACGAGTCTACCATTAGAACGAGGCTGCACAAATTTCATCTACATGGGAGGTGTGCCAGGAGGAAACCTTTGCTGTCCAGAAAGAACATCAGGGCAAGACTAAAGTTTGCCAATGAACACCGAGGCAAAGACCAGCACTTCTGGAACAATGTGCTCTGGACAGATGAGTCAAAGGTAGAGCTATTTGGCCACAGTACCAGAAGACATGTTTGGCGAAAACCAAAGACAGCATTTGACCACAAGAACTGAGACCAACTGTAAAGCATGGTGGTGGAAATATTATGGTTTGGGGGCAGCTTTGCTGCATCAGGGCCTGGGCAGCTCACCATCATGGAATCCACTATGAATTCTTCATTGTACCAGAGGGTGCTTGAGGATAATGTGAGGCCATCTGTGAAAAAGTTGAAGCTCAACCGAAGGTCGACCTTGCAACATGCTAATGACCCAAAACATAGCAGTAAATCCACCATGGCATGGCTGAAAATAAAGAAATGGAGGGTTCTGGAATGGCCAAGTCAAAGCCCGGATCTAAATCCCATCGAGATGTTGTGGGGGGATTTGAAACGAGCTGTGCATGCAAGAAACCCCTCAAACATCGCACAGCTGAAAGAATTCTGCATGGGTGGACAAAAATTTCTCCCAGTCGATGTCAGAGACTGGTAGACAGTTATGAGAAATGCCTACTTGAGGTTGTTTCTGCCAAAGGGGGCAATACCACCTTTTAGAGCCAAGGGTGTACTTACTTTTTCCACATGAGAAATTTGCATTGATGTTTATTTAAATTATACAATGGACTACAAAATGTAAATGTTTCATGATATTTGTTGTATTATATCACCTTTATCTATCAATATTGTTGAAATGAAGATCAAATAGCTGTATGTTGAAATATGTTGAAAAAGTCAAAACTTTACATGGGGTGTACTTACTTTTTCACGTGACTATATATATATAAATAATGGTATCTGTAATCTGGTTCTCCAACCTCATGAGCGAACATCGTGACGTCATCGCCATGCATGTCCGCATTGCCTGCAAAGCTCCAGAGGAACCATCTAGCAGTGCGTCATTATGGATTATAAATTCAGATACTGTCACAAGTGCATGCAAAACTCACAGTTACCGACCAGGTTTCGCCCTTGTTGATCTTGATCGACTCCATATGATCAGTGGATACCAGAGATAACGTTACCGTGTGGCAGGCGGTGCTTATCGCTCCCAGCAAGGTGCAGCAGCAGCTGTATGGGACACCTTGCTGGCGGTTCTCCACTGATGATATGAAGGTCGCATATGAAGGTCACATATATATATATATATATATATATATATATATATATATATATATATATATATATTAACTGTCACTGACATTGCACGTGGTGCATGCTTGGAAGCATCGGTGGTGTGTGTTTCCATCTATGCTGCCACTGATGACTCACCAACAAATGATTAAACCGGTCGGAAGGCTGAGGGGGTTTGTTGCATTGGGATTCTCAAGTACATTATGTACTCCTTTTGAATGTCTGCAGCTGAAGAGAAACACAGGTAGGGATTGAAACAGCAAAGAAACTTGACCTTGTTTAGCTTTTTTTGGTTGTTTTGTGCAGCTTTCTTTGGCTGGAAGAGCATGGGGGTTAATTTATTGAAATCCTAGCCACCAGGGGTCATTGATTATTTGAGGGCTGATTGGTTATTTACTCCAATTACAAGTGATGGACATGATTGGGTCGTGTTACATCTTTATATATAACCAATCAATGGCCTTATAGCGAGAGTGTCCACTATGAGTCTAGGAGGTCCACTATGAGACTATGAGTCCAGTCAGTCTTGCTAATACAAGACTATGAGTCTAGTCAGTCTTGCTGATACAAGACTATGAGTCCAGTCAGTCTTGCTGATACAAGACTATGAGTCTAGTCAGTCTTGCTAATACAAGACTATAAGTCTAGTCAGTCTTGCTAATACAAGACTATGAGTCGAGAATGAAGTAGTTCAAACCCCGGTCGTATCATACCAGAGATTTTAAGAATGGTATGCGTTGCTTCCTTACTTGACACTCAGCATTTAAAAGGATGGAGAATGTTGGAAAGGCAATGGCAAACCACCCAGGATAACCCTGCTTCGGCAGCACTATCACTCTGCAAAGAGTATGGTTTAGAAAATTATATATGTATATACATACATACATACATATATATATATATATATATATATATATATATATATATATATATATTGTTGCGGATATGAGGACTGTATGTATTTTTTTTGATTGTGTGCTTTATTATTACTAGGGCATGCCCGTACTATATATATATCTAAAATTATATCCCCCCCCTCTATTTACATGAAATGGTTTGGTCCATTCGCAAAGCCAAAGCGAACGGCTTGCGAGTACGGTGACAATCCCCCCCCTCTATTTACATGAAATGGTTTGGTCCAAAGCGAACGGCTTGCGAGTACGGTGACAATCCCCCCCCTCTATTTACATGAAATGGTTTGGTCCAAAGCGAACGGCTTGCGAGTACGGTGACAATCCCCCCCCTCTATTTACATGAAATGGTTTGGTCCAAAGCGAACGGCTTGCGGAGTTTGGTAAAGAAATCGCCATAGCTCGGTAACTACTTCTCCGATTAATATGAAACCTTGAAAAGGCACATCCTCGGGTCCCCAGCAATATACCTGGCAAGTTTCAAGTATATCGGACCGGTAGTTGTCGAGAAACAGCGGTCGCATACACACACACAGACACACACACAGAGATTACTGGAATTATAGATAGATGGTAGATTAGCAAAACTATACATTTTTGGAAACGTTATTACATGGAAAATCTGAAAATCAATGTTTACATTTGCCAATTCCGACCAATTCGATTCGACCAATTCGACCAATCGACCAATTCCATTCGACCAATTCGACCAATCGACCAGTTCCATTCGACCAATTCGACCATTCGACCATTCGACCAATCGTTTCGATGGACCATTCGACCAATTCGATTTGCCAATCAATTTGACCGACCTTTACTTGTGTGGAACGGACTGTGAAAACGATGCGGACTATATTGTCGGATACGACACACAGGACGGTGATGACGAACTCTAAATGGCATATTCTGTAATCGTGTATGTTTGATGCCATTGACTGCCTGTGTATATTTTGTCATTGACTGCCTGTGTAGATGTGAAGTTATACTGACTGCATGTGTATATATGATTTTGCTGACTGCCTGTGTATGTTTGGTGATATGATTTATTGTGACACATTTTGATGTTATTAACTGCCTGTACAAAATGATAACATGTATTTGATTATGCAACTTATCGTGAATATAAAGACAGTATTTTGCAATTCAAAACCTTTGATTCGTGTCTTACCATTCCCCATAGCACTAATTTGATACTTTCATTGGATTCCTTGTCCCTGAAAATATAGGTTTAGTATATTTTAAAAAGTTTTTAGGGTAATTAGAGGCAGAAATAGAACAAAATATGTATTTTACAGTGGCCATTTTGAAAATCCAAAATGGCCGCCATACAGGTATCTCTCCAAATGTAAACATTGATTTTTAGTTTCCTTATGCTATAACCTTTCCAAAAATGTATAGGTTTGCTAATCTACCATGATTTTGAACGAAATATAATTTATTGACATAGTGAACATAGTGACATAGTGAAGTGAACAACCTAAATGGTCAAAGATGCCTAACCCTTTGACACTATTTATTTAAACACATGACAGTTTGCATTATTTAAACTAGGGCATGCCCGTACTATATATATATATCTAAAATTATATCCCCCCCCTCTATTTACCTGAAATGGTTTGGTCCATTCGCAAAGCCAAAGCGAACGGCTTGCGAGTACGGTGACAATCCCCCCCCTCTGTTTACATGAAATGGTTTGGTCCAAAGCGAACGGCTTGCGAGTACGGTGACAATCCCCCCCCCCCCCCTCTATTTACATGAAATGGTTTGGTCCAAAGCGAACGGCTTGCGAGTACGGTGACAATCCCCCCCCTCTATTTACATGAAATGGTTTGGTCCAAAGCGAACGGCTTGCGGAGTTTGGTAAAGAAATCGCCATAGCTCGGTAACTACTTCTCCGATTAATATGAAACCTTGAAAAGGCACATCCTCGGGTCCCCAGCAATATACCTGGCAAGTTTCAAGTATATCGGACCGGTAGTTGTCGAGAAACAGCGGTCGCATACACACACACAGACACACACACAGAGATTACTGGAATTATAGATAGATTATTATTGTTATTCTGCGCCTCCTGCCTCCGGAGCTGTGTAAAGGTCAAAGGGGCATCCCATAATTAGTCCATAAAGCATCCACACCACAGCCAATCATAGAATACCCCTGTTCAATAGTTATATCTTATTCTGTGTTTTAGGGTAAGGCTGTGTCTCCCATTAATTGAAATACTCCATTGCACAAGTGAAAGAGATAGATTCCCTTCATTCCCATTCCCAAGACCTCCATTCCCCCCCTTTTCGTCAATTGCAATTCGCATTGCCAACTGCATGTTGGGCGGTTTTCCCTTCATCCGCCATTGACCACGAGGCAGGGTTGGGGAAGAAAGGCGTGTCTCCACCTCGTCATAGAGGGGAGGAGTGAGCCAGCCCCGAACAACCAACCGAGCACGAGGGGTTTGGTCTGAGAGGGCGGAGGAAGAGCGATCGGGGAGGTTCGCAAAGGTTCAAGGGTGGGGCTATATATAACCCATGAGAGACGCCCCCACGAGAGATGAGCTTTTACAGAGGAGAGACGAGTACAGGGAAAGGAGCTGGGTCGTCAGAGCAAGAGCGCGTGGAGAGGTCCATGACCAGAGCTGAGTTGGTCGTCAGGGGTGGTCAGTGGTTGCGTTGAGTCGTTGCGTTGGAGAAAGAGTGGTTGGAAAACAAAAGAGAGAGGAGAGAACCCGTCACGCGAGAGAACCCGTCACGCCAGGCCCCCCACCAGCAGCGTTGGCTTGGCTCCACCAAGCAGCTCCGACCCGCTACCCCGCGCACACGACAGGATCGGTGGCATCGGCGGCCGTCGAGGTCCAGCCCGACGTCCCGTGCGGGATCAAACTCCAGCCAGCTCCGGGCCTTCCTCCAGCCACCCACCTCCTGTCATTCCTGCCTGCAATTTCCATCCATTTGCGTACGTGAGTTTGTTTTGTTCGTGCTGTCCTGGGTAGTAACAATACGTCTGTATAAGCTAAAGATTGCACTGTGTCACCTGCGTCTCATGTCCCTGTAAATAAACGTGACTGCTTGCTTCCTACTTATATGTGTAAATAATAAATCCAATTACTCTTCTGTCCGTCTTCTCGTCTTATTCCTTTTCCTCTTTGCATTCGGTCGTTTTAGAGTTTTCCAGATTGGGCAGCTGCGGTGCGATACGGCCAAAGTTTGGGGTGAATCGGGTGAGTTGGGGAAGAATCGGGGGGAACTGTTAGGTCGCGGTAATACACCACCGCTCGGTCAATATAACATCTTGTCCGCGATCCGTAACAATTGGTGTCTGGGAGTGGGATTCGAGGCCCGAACCCAATTTTTAAAACGTGTAGAAAAAAAAAATTTTTGGTCAAAATTACGAGCTGCCGAAATTTTGTTTTATAAAACCCGAATTTTGAGATCGCGCCATGGACAATCAAGGCGATCGGATGTCGGTGGGGGAGATAGACGGGTTAGGGGTAACCCAGGACCTTGGGGAAATGTATGTGGAGGAAAGAGAGGAGGAGAACATTGGCAATGTGGTTGAGGGGGTATCAGGCGCACAAAATGGCGCTCTCACGCACGAGGTTACGGGCGCGGAAAATGGCGCCTCGCACATGGCCACGGCGACCGCGCCCGCGACCGTAGCAGCGCCACCAGTGGATTTGAACCTTTTTATGATGCAAATGAAGGCCCTTATGGAAAAGAATAGTGAGCAATTGGGAGACCAAATTAGAGGTTTGAAAAGCAGTATGGGACAAATGGGGAACCGGATGGAGGCTCAGAATGAGCAATTGGGGGTAATGAGGGACGAAGCGAGGGGTACCGGTGAGGGGTTAGACAACGGGATAAAAGAGGTAAAGAATGGGTTAACGGGGGTGGAAAATAGAATGGCTGCCCAGGAGAATCAGATAGAGGGGGTGAAAAATGGGTTAATGGGGTTAGAAAATAGGATGGAGGACAAATTGCGGGAAATAGGGGAACAATCTGCCAGGGAAATCAAACGAATGGGGAACCAGATAGAGGAGGTGCAAATCGGGTTAGAAAGTAAACTGGATGCTCAGAGGGATGAATTGGGACAGATGAGGGTGGCATCTACAAAAGAGATGGAGGAGATGAAAGAGGGGATACGACGAGGTGTGGGTGAGGAGGTTTCGGGGCTACGCGAGGAGGTAAAGCGAGGTGAGAAGCGTATGGAGAAAGAGGTGAGAAATGGGGCGGCAAAGTTACAAGGGGGAATATAAGATCTGACGGAGGAGGTGGAACAGCTGACAGAGGGACAAACGGAGTTAGTGGAGCAGGTTCAAAGGAACACTGCGGTACTAGGAGGGTTAAAAGCGACACAAAGAGACATCAAGGAAGACTTAATAGCGACACAGAGGCAATGTCAGATGGTACGTGAGGGGCTGACAATGAGGTTGGACGAGGTGACAGAGGTAATGGAGACAAAGGACCGGCAGGTGAGGATGCACATAGAGACGGTCACGGTAGCCTTAGAGGACGAACTTGAGGAGACGCACCGGGAAATAAAAGAGGTGAAGCAAAAATTAAAGGAAGTGGAAGAAGAGGTGAGTGAAATTAAGAAGGGACGGACAGAAACTAAGAGGGAGATAAAGGAGGAAGTAATGGAATATGTACAAGGTCGGTGCTCAACTCATGATGTGCTGCTCACTAACCAAATAAAGAGTTTGCAGGTGGCAAAAGAGGTGCGGAGACGAGGTGCCAAGGTGAGTGGCGATATAATCGGAAATGTACATGATGTGAGGAAAGCTTCAGTCGGCTTGGGGATTGGTTTGGATCCGGGTGTTCGTGAAAGGCCGTTGGTGAAGTGTGCGACAGGTCTGGTGTGCGAAAAAAGAGGTGTGCGAGAATGTCCGACCATGGGGTGCATGGGGAAAGAGTGCGCTGTCAAGAGTGAAGGAGAATGCACGCCTGTGGTGAGTGTTACAGAGGATGTAACGGGAGAGTGTGCGCAAGAGTGTGCAACGGACAGGTGCATGGGGAAAGAGTGCGCTGTCGAGAGTAAGGGTGAGTGCGCGACCGAGAGTGGAGGTGAGAGTAGTGAGAGTGACACAGAGCGTGAGTTGGTTGTGACAGCGGAGCGAGGATGTACACCTGGAATGGTAGAGCGTGTGTGGGAATGCACACTTGAGTTGGTCGTGAGGCACGTGGTTGGGTGTGCGAGTAAAAGCACACCTGTGATTGTCACAGAGGAGGTGACCGAGGAGGGGGCGCGAAGAGGTGTGTTGGTGAGGTGTGCGAGCGACGAATGTTTGCCAAGGTGTTCGGTGGTCAGGTGTGTGACCAAGTCTGTGAGCGGAATGAGTGTACCTGGGTGTGTTAGAGAAGGTACGACCAAGAGCAGGGAGACGGCTGGATGTATGAGGAGGAAAGGGGTAGCATATGCGTGTAAGCATGCAGGTGAGGCATCGACGGTAACCGGGTTAGCGGTTAGAGCGACTTATAGCCGAATCGGGCCCTCGGTGCGTGCCGGGCTTCGCGTGCCGCGAGAACCAGCGGGGATCCGAGCCACGGCGGGTTCGAAAGGACCGTCGTACGCGATCCACGCTGGGCCTCGCTTGGAACGGCCGCGTCCGTGCTCCACTAGGCGGAGCGGGCAGCCCGATAGGAAGGGTCGTCATGGCGACCACTTTTTATTGAGACGTTCCGGCAGGTCGAGATCGGGCAATTGGATGGCTCCGCGCCGAGGTGGTGCGTGGGATCTCGGCCCGGGTAAGCCCCCGTCCCTGCCCCGAATGCGGGACGTATCCAGCCGCTGGCACAAAACAACC
Organism: Myxine glutinosa; assembly: GCF_964187855.1. Taxonomy (NCBI): domain Eukaryota; kingdom Metazoa; phylum Chordata; class Myxini; order Myxiniformes; family Myxinidae; genus Myxine; species Myxine glutinosa. The sequence continues at coordinate 3,335,417 of NC_136267.1, read as the reverse complement.
CGCATTCATTGCTCGGCTGTACGAAGCCGAGCTTTAGAAGGGAATTGGCGCACCGAGAGGATCTAATAAGTAGACGGGTGATGAGGATAGTGTTTTGGCCCCGAAATTAGAAAAAAGCAAAATTTGATGATGGTACGGTGATTAGCAGTAAATGACAAATTTTTGATTTGTTGGATTTGGACGAGCGAAATTGATAGTAGGACCTCCCCGATGTGGTGGGATGGCAAATCCACCATCCCTCACAGTGGGGGGGGGGCAAAGGAGCACTAGATTAGGGGGTTGATGGCAGTGAAAACTAGCCCGGGTGGGTTAGGATATTGTGTGTTGGGACCTAGCGAAGATGACATTAGGTGACGTTAGGATTAGTCAGTGACAAGGATACCTGTAGTGGGGACGCAGGTAGATTAGTGTGGATGATAATGACGTGGGAGCGCAATAGTTTAAAGGGACGACTGGGAAGCGCAAGTTTCAGAGGGGAGTAGTTAGATGAGATGATGCCGTGTGTTTGAGGATTGAACAGGTGAGGTTGAACAGGTGTGATTGCACAGGTGTGCAACTGGACAGGTGTGTGGAGCAGTGTATGAGTGAGTGAAGGTGATTGTGTATTGTGCTGACCCAAATGGTCCAGGAAGAGGAGGAGGGTGCAGGTGGCACCAGGTGTGAGTGCACAGGTGTGCAACAACAGGTGTATGTGGCTATGTGGAATAAATGGTAGTGTGGAATATCTGGAGTATTGGAATGGATGGTTGTGGAGTGAGTATGGTGGAAACAATGGAGTGGAGTGGATGGTGCGAAGGTGTGAATGGGGGAAGAGTGGACCCCCATCACGAATACCCGGGGCGGGTAGTGTAAGTGTTAGGTAGAGGGTATAGGTAAATTGTGGTTGGATATTGGCATCTGTGGTGCGGGTGGAAGAATGGTGATTGGATGGGTGCATTAGTGTTGTGGAAATGGCTGGGCGTGTAGCCTGTTAGTGTGTGTAGTTGGTTTGGGCACTCCACCACTGTGAGGATGTCGGCCAGGTGAGGCTGCAGGTGGGCTCTGGGAGCCGGTAGTAGTTGTTGTGGATGGGGCCCGAGGATCCGGAGGACGGACCCGGGTAGCCCAGTGCCAGAGGGCACCGAGTGGGGTGACAGAGCCAGGAGGGGCCTTCCCCAGTTAGTTAGGTTAGGGTGAGGAGCTAGGTAAGCTCGGGTGGCAACTACAGTGGTGGAGGTGTGCAGGTGGGTAGACCTGCTGGGAGAGCTACACGTCACAGCCCAGAAATTGTGCAAGGGCACCGGGAGATGAATCGGGGGAGTGAGACCCCAAATTGAGCAGCACCACAGTTTGGTCAATGGGAATTGGTTTTTAGAACCCATAGTGTAAGTGGCCAATGGATTGGCAGGGAAAGACCCCGGGTAGTGTAAAGTGTGTTAAAGTCATTTTGAGGATAGTTAGGAAGAAGGATCTCCTCGCACCATCTGCATCCACTCACCTGAGGTGACAGGTACTCCGCACCATGCCATGTTTAATTATTTTTGATGCAAATGTTTTGGATTGTGAGACGCATCATGACGTGGGTGTGACATTGTGCGTAATTCCATCTCTCCCTCCTTATGAGGATTGATGACGAATTGGGTGATGGCAAATTTTGGATAGTGGGGGAGTGAAGACGAATTTGGTAGAAGGGAAATAAGGGGAAGACGTGACATTAGCGACGAATTTGTAAATGTGTAGATTTTGTACATATGGGGTAAGGGCAAGGGTAGTGTAGGTGACAGGGGGGTGACGTATGGTAGGGACGAGCTTTCTCACTTCGCTCTCCGTACGCATTTCGCCTTGCATTGCCTTATTGACGTGTACCCTTGTGACCTTACCCCTCGCTCATTTCTCTTGTCCCCCTTTTGTCTCCCACATGACCTGTGCGCCATTGGGCGCCGAGGGGAGCGTGCGTGGGTCGGCCATTGTGCGCCCGAAATTCCCAGAACCAGCTGTCTGCATCGATGCACCACATTATGGACCACATGTCTGTGGCCGAGCACCACTTATGGACCCCATGGGTTGGGGCATGGCCCCTCTGCTGGAACCGGCCATGAGGGCCCGAAATCTTGCTGGCGGACCTTGGCCACAGGGCACCGATGCCCCACAGGTGAACCACACGTAGTCGGCCCTGTGGGCCATAAATAAAGAAAATAAAATGGACACGTTGGGCACACTTTATTGCAAATGGGCCGCCAGTAAGAAAATGAAAGAAAGACAACAACTGGAAGAAATGATAAGAGCCAGCAGAGGGAGCCGAAGAGCAAGAGATCACCTGCAGGGTTAGGGGTTGTTTGGTTATTTTTATTATTGAACACTGATGAACTGTGGTGACTGCACCGATTGGTGCTTGGGGGTGTATTGGTGCGTTTTTGGGTGCTTTAATGGTGCATCGATGCAGAGCAGACTGTCTCCCCCCCCCCCCCCCCCCCCCCCCAGAAAGAACAATCACAGGTCCTGGGTTAGTTTTGTAAATAAAAATAGCGTCATTGTAAATAATGCTCCCCACCGTCAGTGTATAGTTTGAAGACAATTCCGCAATTCGGTTAACTGTGGGCGTAAGTCTGTTAGGCAGGGTGCAATGGAGCAGCGGGACACATTTATTTATGTTTTAAAACTGTCGCACTCAGGGTCAGGTTAAAAGTAGAGGGAACTACACCTACGTGTCACACTAAATAAAAGTTGTAGGCCCGGGACGTGCCTAAGAGGAGGAGGGTGCAGTGTTGCGGATATGAGGACTGTATATATTTTTTTTGATTGTGTGCTTTATTATTATTATTATTGTTATTCTGCGCCTCCTGCCTCCGGAGCTGTGTAAAGGTCAAAGGGGCATCCCATAATTAGTCCATAAAGCATCCACACCACAGCCAATCATAGAATACCCCTGTTCAATAGTTATATCTTATTCTGTGTTTTAGGGTAAGGCTGTGTCTCCCATTAATTGAAATACTCCACTGCACAAGTGAAAGAGATAGATTCCCTTCATTCCCATTCCCAAAACCTCCATTCCCCCCCCTTTTCGTCAATTGCAATTCGCATTGCCAACTGCATGTTGGGCGGTTTTCCCTTCATCCGCCATTGACCACGAGGCAGGGTTGGGGAAGAAAGGCGTGTCTCCACCTCGTCATAGAGGGGAGGAGTGAGCCAGCCCCGAACAACCAACCGAGCACGAGGGGTTTGGTCTGAGAGGGCGGAGGAAGAGCGATCGGGGAGGTTCGCAAAGGTTCAAGGGTGGGGCTATATATAACCCATGAGAGACGCCCCCACGAGAGATGAGCTTTTACAGAGGAGAGACGAGTACAGGGAAAGGAGCTGGGTCGTCAGAGCAAGAGCGCGTGGAGAGGTCCATGACCAGAGCTGAGTTGGTCGTCAGGGGTGGTCAGTGGTTGCGTTGAGTCGTTGCGTTGGAGAAAGAGTGGTTGGACAAACAAAAGAGAGAGGAGAGAACCCGTCACGCGAGAGAACCCGTCACGCCAGGCCCCCCACCAGCAGCGTTGGCTTGGCTCCATCAAGCAGCTCCGACCCGCTACCCCGCGCACACGACAGGATCGGTGGCATCGGCGGCCGTCGAGGTCCAGCCCGACGTCCCGTGCGGGATCAAACTCCAGCCAGCTCCGGGCCTTCCTCCAGCCACCCACCTCCTGTCATTCCTGCCTGCAATTTCCATCCATTTGCGTACGTGAGTTTGTTTTGTTCGTGCTGTCCTGGGTAGGAACAATAAGTCTGTATAAGCTAAAGATTGCACTGTGTCACCTGCGTCTCATGTCCCTGTAAATAAACGTGACTGCTTGCTTCCTACTTATATGTGTAAATAATAAATCCAATTACTCTTCTGTCCGTCTTCTCGTCTTATTCCTTTTCCTCTTTGCATTCGGTCGTTTTAGAGTTTTCCAGATTGGGCAGCTGCGGTGCGATACGGCCAAAGTTTGGGGTGAATCGGGTGAGTTGGGGAAGAATCGGGGGGAACTGTTAGGTCGCGGTAATACACCACCGCTCGGTCAATATAACATCTTGTCCGCGATCCGTAACAATATATATATATATATATATATATATATATATATATACAGTGGTACCTCGGCTTACGAGTGCCCCAACGTACGAGTTTTTCGGGATACGAGCCGTCGCTCGGGCGGTTTGTTGCTTTGGGATACGAGCCGAGATCCGATGTACGAGCTCAAAAAATTTATTTTTTTGAATTTTCCGGTTGTGGCTTCCGGTTCCGGTCACGTGGTTATCTTGCCGTGAAAGCATCTCTGCTTGGATATAAAACACGCAATCGTCGAAATACATTAGCGAGGAATCTCCTTGCTCCAGCCGGTGACGTCATCGGCGGGGATCCCCGCCTCCAGAGTGGCTGGTCACGTGACCGCCAAAGCGTGTCGCGCGTGCGGGTATAATGAGCTACACCTGTGGATCACGTGACCACGGAAGCACGCCTCGCTTGAGAGGCATGGGCATGGCTTTCGGTTTGCGTTTTGCTTTATAAGGCGCGATAAATGGGCTTTTGAGTGTTAGCGGTTCATGGCGTTGACGGTTCATGACGGTTCATGGCGTTGACGGTCAAAAACCCATTACATCAATTTTACCAGGCACTGTACAGTAAGTACAGTGGACACCAAATGCACGGTGGAAGGCTAGAAGTAGAAGATCGTCCAAGACAAGTGAGAATAAGCCATACTTTGGAGATGACGTCATTCGCTGGTCCGATAACCAAAGATGTGGTATAAAAAACCAGGTGAGCTAACAATGCAGCAATGAAGGAATTCGGCCAAGGCACCGGCACACAACGACCTACCTACATCGAAAGACTCAATGCCAATGGTGACAGAAGCCAAGACGGCCGGCTTAAACACCGCCGAAAGACCACGGTGTACCAACTTACGATGCAGAACATCTTGCACTTAATATGATGACAACAGGTGCCATCCTCTGACGTACCATTACAGGTACAGGTACAGTACACGTGAGCACAGAGCAAAAGTTCACTGAAACCGAGATTAAGAAAAAAGAAAAAACACCTCGTGGTCCGTGCTCGATATCCGAGTTTCAATCTTTTCAAACACATGATGCTCTCGGTCACGGTATCTCCTGCGAGCTGCTTCTCCTTCAACCACACAAACAACAACTTCTCCATATCTTCATGGATAGAGGTCCAGTTTATTTCTTTACATTCTCTTGTATTATGTACAGTATATACGAGGTCGTGCTTGTTTATACATTATTTGTTATTTATAAAGTACATTTTTGTTATTTAAAAGCACCTAACAAAAAAAATTGGTGTTTTTTTTTTGAGGCTGGAACGGATTAATAGCATTTCAATGCATTTGAATGGGAAAATTTGCTTTGACTTACGAGCGATTTGGCTTACGAGCTCCGTCACGGAACGGATTAAACTCGTAAGCCGAGGTACCACTGTATATATATATATATATATATTATATATATATATATATATATATATATATATATATATATATATTATATATATATATATATATATATATAATATATATATATATATATATATATATAATATATATATATATAATATATATATATATATATATATATATATATATATATATATATATATATATATATATATATATATATATATATATATATATATATATATATACATATATATATACATATATATACAATCATGGCCAAAAATATTGGTACCCTTGCACTTTTTTCAGATAATGCACCATTTCTTCCAGAAAATTGTTGAAATTCAAAATTATTTTGGTATCCACATTTGTATTTCTTGGTTTGCATTGGAACAAAACCAAAAAAAGCTGAAAAAACACTAAATCTTAGCTTATTCCACACAGAAATCCTAAAATGGTCCGGAAAATATTATTGGCACCTTTTCGAAGTTGTTAGAAATAATTAGATTTCAAGCAGGTGATTCTCCTTTAATTTGGAATTGAACTCACCTGTGGTGAGTTGCAGGTGCCTGCAATATAAAAATCACTCATTCACCCAATTTGAATAGAGAAAAGCAGTCATTCTGCTGTTTTGTGTCACTGTGTGTACCGTAATGAGCATGGAGAAAAGAAAGAAAACCAGAGAATTGTCTGTGGAGGTCAGACACAAGATTGTAGCCAAGAATGGACATTGGACAATCTCAAGGCCACAAGTCCATCTCCAGAGACCTTGATGTTCCTGTGTCCACCATACACAATGCTATCAGGAAGTTTAAGGCCAATGGCACTGTAGCCAATCTCCCTGGGTGTGGCCGCAAGAGGAAACTTGATTGAAGATTGCAGCGAAGGATTTTTCAAATGGTGGAGAAAGCACCTCGATCAACTGCCAAACAAATTCAAGCTGACCTTCAGACACAAGGTACGACAGTGTCAACTCATACCATCCGTCGCCAACTCTATGAAAGGGGGTTCTATGGTAGGAGACCCAGGAGGACCCCATTGCTGAAACAGCCTGACGGGAGTTTTCCAAAACACACCTGAACAAGCCAAAATCCTTCTGGGAGAATGTCCTGTGGACAGATGAGACCAAATTAGAGCTTTTTGGGAAAGCACATCATCTCTATGTTTACAGAAAACAAAATGAAGCCTTCAAAGAAAAGAGCACCTTCCCTACAGTCAAACATGGAGGAGGTTCAGTGATGTTTTGGGGTTGCTGTGCTGCCACTGGCACTGGGTACCTTGAATGTATGCATGGAATCATGAAATGAGGAGATTACGCTCGCATTTTGGAGCGCAATGTTCAACCCCGTGTCAGAAGGCTGGGTCTCCGTCGAATGTCATGGGTCTTGCAGCAGGAAAATGACCCCAACACACTTCAAAAAGCACCCAGGAATGATTCAAGACAAAACGCTGGGCTGTTCTGAAGTGGCCAACAATGAGTCCAGATCTAAATCCCATTGAACACCTGTGGGGAGATCTGAAAACAGCAGTTGGGAGAAGGCACCCTTCAAATCTGGGAGAACTGGAGCAGTTTGCACAAGAACATTGGGTCAAACTGCCAGTAGAGAGGTGTGGGAAGCTCATTCATGGCTATAGCAAGTGCTTGACTGCAGTAATTTTGTCGAAAGTCTGTGTGTGCTACCAAATATTAAGTCTCGGGTGTCAATAATTTTGTCAATACCATTTATTTTTATTTTCTGATTTAAAAGGATATATTAAGTTCTGAATCAAAAACAAAGGTTCTGTAATATTAACAGTGAAATAAAGAACTGTGGAGACCAAATACTTTTGTTAATTTCAACTTATTTTTTAGAGAAAATTGTGAGTTATTTGAAAAAAGTGCACGGGTGCCAATATTTTTGGCCACGACTGTTTGGCCATATATACACAAAGAATTAAGTTAAGCACCCCCCCCCGTTTTTTTACAACCTCGCACATTACAAGTTTGTTGTCGTCAAAACAGTGTAATATACCCATGATATTGCTATATTTTCTGGAGAAGTGATATTATGGTCACATAAAAACATAACAATCATGCCGTTTTCAATATTTTATTCTGAATAATTTAAGGTGAAACTTTTTGGGAATTTTAGGCATATTCTCACCTCAATTTAAGTATGGAGCTATAGGTCCATCACGGACAGTGTGGATGACGTTTATGTTTTCTAACGTACAGTCATTGTTCTGAGAAGACCTCTAGCGATCTTTGCGTCAATAACGTGTGTAGGACCCACGTGATCGGATCACTGACTCAACCAATCACTTTTTTTTCACTTTGATCACTCAATTTCATCAATGGATAATTGCTAATGTCATACCAATCATTATTTGATCTCACATACCTTAGAATATATGCCAATGTATACATATACACAAAGAATATATATTAGGGGGTGCTTACCTTAATTCGTTGTGTAGGGGTGCTTAACTTAATTCTTTGTGTATATATGTGTGTGTATATATATGTGTGTATATATATGTGTGTATATATGTGTGTATATATATATATATGTGTGTATATATGTGTGTATATATATATATATATGTGTGTATATATGTGTATATATATATATTGATTGAAAAGTAACTCCCTATTTTAAAATACTTCTAATTTATTTCTTAACTATAATTTTTACAAGAAATGGATATAAGAAGAAAGCGTATAGCATGAAGTTTTATTTAAAATTCGATATGGGCACCAGAATTCGCCACCAGCTTCTCAAGCTGCCCGGGAACTGCATCAACTGATTTCACCAGGAACTCTTGTGGGATGGAAGACATAACTTCTCGTATTCGCCCTTCAAGTTCTTCCAAAGTCTTTGGTTTGGTACAGTAGACTTGCTCTTTTACCCAACCCCAAAGAAAAAAGTCACATGGTGTTAAGTCAGGGCTCCTGGCTGGCCGCTCATACGGACCACGACGACCCATCCATCTCCCAGGGAAGTGGGCATTCAGCCATTCACGAACAACAATAGCAAAATGTGGAGGAGCGCCATCTTGCATGAAAATCAAATCTTCAACATTCTCCGAAGCACTGATAATTGGCCAGATTTCGTCTTGCAGCATGGTGAGGTACCTTTTGGCATTCATGGTATCGCGAAGAATGAAGGGACCTACAATCCTTTCCGAAGTCATTCCACACCACACCGTTACCTTGGGCCGATATTGCGTTTTTTCAGAAATAACACGAGGATCTTCTCCTGCCCAGTAATAGCAGTTGTGACGGTTCACAAACCCACCGATGTGAAATACCGCTTCATCAGACCAGAGGATATTTTTAAAGAGATCAGACCAATCTTCATACCAAGCCAGCATCACCTCCCCAAACTCCATGCGAATGTCGCAGTCTTCAGCAGAGAGTGCTTGACAGTAGTGCGGCTTCCAAGCATGCCATTTAAGCTCCTTTGAGCACAGTTCATACTGTGTGAAAGGAGAGCCGACTTTCCCTTGCTGCTTGTCGAATTGACTTTCTTGGGCTATGTGTAAACATTTCTTGAACTGCTTGCACTGTCTCCGGGTCACTGGACTTGGAAGGGCGACCGCTTCTTCGAGTATCAGATACAGATCCTGCAGCCATGAGATTTGCATGACAATTCTTGATCGTCTTTGCCTCAACTTGAGCATGTGCTCCTTTAATGGTCCTCCACCATCTTTGCACTTGAATAACGGATTTCCAAACTTCGTAACGTGCCGCTAGCTGGGCACGCTCCTGCAGGGTAAGACGTCCAGCCATGTTTGTAGGGCTTCCGAATTTCAAACAAAATATAATCTGAAAAAAAACCAACACAGATTAAATTCTCATACATTAAGGAACAAACACTAAAAATTTGAGAAAAATATTACAATAAATAAACAATTTCTAAATATTTTAAAATAGGGAGTTACTTTTCAATCACCCTCTACATATATATATATATATATATATATATATATATATATATCTATATATATATATATCTATATATATATATATCTAGTCTAAAGACTCCGCAATAAAACGGGTCTCACAGTTCACTCCCAAGCCTACAAGGACCACATACAACACTACAAAGATGCCCTCTCCCGCGCCCGCTCTGCCTACTACTCTCAAATTATCCACTCTGGCTCCGGAAACCCAAAAGCACTCTTCTCGACAATAAACAAACTCCTCCGCCCCCTGAACACCACCACCCAGTCATTCACAGTAGACAACTGCATCTCCTTCCTCTCTTTCTTCCAACGCAAAATTGACAACATCTACAACAGCTTGACCACCGCCGCACCCGCTCCCCCTCCAACCACCTGCCCCCCCTTGTCCTGCCATCCCCTGTCTCGGTTCTCCCCAATCTCTCCTACTGACCTCTCTGAACTCCTCATAGGAATGAAAACTGCCACCTGCACTCTTGACCCCATCCCCTCCAGCTTTGTCAAAGCCTCCCTCCCTGCTCTCTCTCCACTTATCATTGCAACAATAAACTCCTCCCTGTCTACAGGCATCGTCCCACCTTCCCTCAAAATTGCTGCTGTTACCCCCATTCTAAAAAAACCTGGTCTAAACCCTGACACCCTAAACAACTTCAGACCCATCTCCAACCTACCCTTTCTGTCAAAAGTTTTGGAACGCGCTGTAGCCACTCAACTCAAACATCATCTCTCTGCCAATAACTTGTATGAAACATTCCAATCCGGATTCCGCTCCAACCACAGTACTGAAACTGCTCTCCTCAAAATCACCAACGACCTTCTCCTCTCCTCTGACGCTGGCAACCTCAACATTCTCGTCCTCCTCGACCTCAGCGCTGCCTTTGACACCATCGATCACACTATCCTCCTCACCCGACTTGAATCCACCTTTAACGTCACCGGCACTGCCCTCTCTTGGATTAAATCATACCTCTCTGACAGATGCCAGTTCATCTCCATCAATAACTGCAAATCCCCCACTGCTCCCCTCCCCCAAGGTGTCCCCCAAGGTTCAGTTCTTGGCCCCCTCCTCTTCATCCTTTACCTGTCCCCGCTCGGTCACTTAATCCGCCGTCATGGTCTCCAATTCCACTGCTTCGCTGATGACATCCAGCTTTTCATCTCCACCAAGTCCGTCTCCACCGACACCCACTCTATCCTGACAAACTGCATCACTGAAATAAAATCCTGGCTTCAAATCAACTTCCTCAAGCTTAACTGTGATAAATCTGAAATAATCATCATTGGCCCAAAAACGCTCACAAAATCCACCCATAACTTTGCCCTCAACATCGACGGTATCCCAGTATCCACCTCCCCTCACATCCGGAATCTTGGCGTCATCTTTGACCAAACCCTTTCCTTCGACAAATACACTAAACAGATCACAAAGTCAGCCTCTTTCACCTGAAAAACATTGCCCGTCTCCGCTCGTCCCTCTCCTCCACGGCTGCAGAAACCCTCATCCACGCCTTCATCACCTCCCGTCTGGACTACTGCAATAGCCTCCTCTATGGTTCACCCTCAAAAATCACCAATAAACTCCAATACATTCAGAACTCCGCTGCCCGTCTACTCACTCATTCCCGGACCCGTGACCACATCACCCCCGTCCTTTACAAGCTTCACTGGCTCCCCATCCCCCAGAGAATCCAGTACAAAATCCTCCTCTTGACATACAAAGCCCTCCATAACCTGGCCCCATCCTACCTGGCTGACCTCCTCTCCAGACACACTCCCACCCGCAACCTCCGCTCTGCTGGTACCAACCTCCTGACCCCCTCCATCCGGACCAAATTCAGATCCTGGGGGGACAGGGCCTTCTCCATCGCTGCTCCCACCCTCTGGAACTCACTACCTCACACCATCAGAGACTCCTCCTCACTCACCACATTCAAAACATCACTAAAGACCCACCTGTTCAACGCTGCATTCAACATTCAACCCACAGCATTTAACCCCTGACTATCTCTTCTCCTTCTCCCTCCTTTTGCTTTAAATATTTCCCTATTGATTCTTGTCTTGTCTTTTTGATTCTTGTCTTATATATATGCCGTATATCGCTGCTGTTTGTTTTCTTGATTCTTGTCTTTTTGCAATTGTTGTTTTCATGTATTGTTATGCATTATGTTTTCCACTCTGTCAAAGCGCCTTTGGGCTTCTGGAAAAGCGCTATACAAAATAAATGAATTATTATTATATATATATATCTATATATATATATATATATCTATATATATATATATATATATATATATATATATATATATATATATATATATATATATATATATATATATTGTTGCGGTTTTGAGAACCCCTCACTTGTAAATAATAACTTGTAAATATCCCATCATTTAATAAGGTCAAAGGTCGCACCCATAGTTAGGCCATATGCAACACGTAGGACACCATAGGACTGTCAGTTATTTCCTTAATATGTGTTTCAGATAAGGCTGTGTTCCCAATAGTTGAATCTGCGTTGCATTAATTAAATAAGATAGGCCCCATTCCATCCATTTTGCCAGTCTCTCTCTCTCCAAATTGTATTACGCACCTCTGCCAGCCGCAGCCGCCTCAGCGTTCGCTCCAAACGCCATTACGCACGCGGTCAAGCTTGGGGAAGAAGGGGGCGGAGCGCCAAGAATGAGGCGTGGCCCTGTCAACGAGCCGTCAAGGGCGGAGCCGGTGAGCCCTCGCTATCCAACCAGGGCTGAGGTGGGCTCACTGGTGGGCGTGTCTCTATGAAGCACGCATTGATTTCAAAGCGCAATATATAAGCGCAAGCGCGAGGACTGCTTTCAGGACTGCGCGGGGAGAGCTCGATTGCATTGTGCGACCTCCTTTCATTACGAACTGTGCCACGGACTCCTTGATTCTAATAAGAACTGCGCAGGGGACCGTTGCTACTGAGAGAACAGCGCAGAGACGGCGGATGATAAGAACACTGTGCAGAGGATCGCTTGGAACCATCGTTTGATACGAACCACCGATTGGTAAGGGAACGGAGCGAGAGAAAGCGCTATCACGGACTGGGCGAGGGTACCCTCTGATATGAACATTGAGAGAGAGAGAGTTGGCACACATTACGTACGCCGCATCCCAGTCCCAAATTGGGGGATTGAGGAAAGAGATGGGAGAAATGAGGGCCAATAGTGAGGGAATGGAAAACAGAATGGGGGAGCAATTGGGAGGTCAAATTAGTGAATTGAGAAATGATATGGGAAGTTAAATTGGGGAATTGGGAAGCCAAGCCCGGGAAGTAAATGAGGGACTAGCGAGGGGGCAAGCCAGGTATGTTGCAAAAGAGTATGAGAGGGAGGGAGACCGTGAGTTGGGCGGGAAAAGCACATGGGTACGCGACGAGGTAAAGCGGCTGGAGGAGCGTGGGAAAAGCGAGTTGGAGCAAAGCGAACATATGTGGACGGGTATAGAAATCGCGACCCGGGGTATGGGGAAGCCGGCGACCGCCGAAGTAGAGAATTTGATTTTATTAGGGCCAGCGGTCGTCGAAGGAAAAGGCATTGAAATTAAAGAAAAAGAAATAATCGAACAAATAGTGGAAATTGGAGAGACAGCAGACTTAGAAAACCACTTGTTGAAGGAAGAAATGGAAAATGTGCAAAGTCTGGATTCGCATCGTGATGCCGTGCTTAACCCCAATTAAAGTTTGCAGGTGTTGGAGCGAGGAAGAAGAAGCGCCAGGGTGAGTCGGGCTGTATATGGTGCTCAAAGATTTTGCGGGAAAGTGTTTAGCGCCAAAAGAATTTTCGTGCGCTTGGGATTGCAGCGTAACCCGGGTGTTTGTGGGAGGTCCGTGGTGCGCTGTGTGAGTGGAAATAGCGCGCGTGTGCGAACGGCGCCAGAGCGCGAGTGTGTTACCGAGTGCGAGCGTGAATGCACATCGGAGCGTGATATTAAGGGTGAGAGTGACACGGAGTGTGAGTTGGTTGTGGCGAGTGTGCGAGAATGCACACCTGAGTTGGTTGTGGCGAGTATGCGAGGGTGCACACCTGGGTTGGTGGTGGAGCGCTTGATTGGGTGTGCGACGGGGGATTGCACACCTGTGGGTAGGTGTGCGCTGAATGGGTGGATGCAAGAGTGCACCCCCATGAGTGGTACGGAGTACGTACCGGGAGAGTGTGTGCAAGACGGTGCACGTGAGTCGTGAGAGGTGTGTTCCGAAGTGTGTGATAACAGATTGTGCGAGGAGAATGAATGCGCAAGAATGTGCGTGAGAGGAATGCATGGAATGCATGGAGTGTATGGAGACACCTGGATGTGTGAGTATGGGAAGAGTCGCGTGTGGATGTGAGCATGCGAGTCGGGCATCGACGTTAACCGGGTAAGCGTTGAGGCCGACTTATAGCCAACGCGAGCTCTCGGGGCGCGGTGCGCTTTGTGTGCTGCGGGGGCCGGCCGGGATCGGTGCCGCGTCGCTCCTGCACGGAGCGTCGTGCACGATTCGGGCCGGGCTCCGCCCTGCACGGTCGGTGCCGTGTTTTGCCAGGCAAGGCGAACCGGCCCGGTTCGAGGGGAGGTAGGAGAAGGGTTCGGAGCGGCGCCCCCTTGTGGTGGAGGTGCTCCGGCCGGGCAAGGCTGGGCCATCGCACTTGGGAGCGCAAGGCCTTGCGCCGAGATGGTGCTTGGAGCCTTGGCCCGAGAAAACCTCCTCCCCAGAATCGTAAATGCTGGACGGACCCAACCTGCAGGATACTGACCATCCGCACAGATAGCCGGCTTTTCGAAGTCGAGCTATGGAAATGCATTTTCCCCGAGAGGCTCAAGTATAGTGGACATTTGATGGTAGCAGTAGTGATGGCAAATGGTAGTTTTACCATTCACCTCACCTTTTTGGGCAAAGGAGCTTTCGCATTTATGGGGTATGGCGGTGAAAACTAGCCCGGGAGGGTTAGGTTAAATGGTTAGGGAAACTAGAGATGACCATAGGTGACCGAGAATTAAGTAGTGACAGTGTACCTGTAGTGGGGACATAGAGTAGGGTAGTTGGTTGATAACGACATGGGATGTGCAGTAGTATAAGGGATGACTGGGAAGCACTAATCTTAGAAGGGCAATAGTTAGCCAGATGATGCTGTGTGCATGAGAATTTTTGGGGTTGAGGTGTGTGAGCACAAAAGGTGTGCAAGAAAAGAGGTGGGTGGAATGAATGATGTGGAGTGAATATTGTGGAACATGTGGAGTGGAGTGTATGGTGCGAAGGAGTGGATGGGGTAAGGATGGACCCCTTCACGAATACCCGGGCAGGGTAGTTTAAAAGTAGGTAGAGGGAGTAGGTAAGTTGTGGTTGGATATTGACATCTGTGGTGCGAAAGTAGCAGAGTACTGCGTGATGGGTACATTAGTGGAGTGAAAGGGCTGGGCGTGTGGCCTGTTAGTGAAAATGGTTGTTTGGGCACGCCGCCACTGTGTCTGTCGGCCAGGTGAGGCCGCAGGTAGGCTCTGGGAGCCAGTTAGTGTTCAATGGGGCCCGAGGATCCGGAGGACGGACCCGGGTAGCCCAGTGCCAGAGAGGGCACCGAGGGGGTAAGCGCCAGAGAGGGCCTTCCCCAGGTAGGTAAGGGTGAGGAGCAGGTAAGCTCGGGTGGCGAGGTACGGTGGCGGAGGTGTGCAGGTGAGCGGACCTGCTGGTGAGCCACACGACCCAGCCCTGAAATTGTGCGAGGGCACAGGTTGAAAAATGGGGGGAGTGAGACCCCAAATTGGTGAGCGCCACAGTATGGTCAATGGGAATTGGTTTTTAGAACCGCATAGAGTAAAGTGGCCAATGGTTTGGCAGGGAAAGACCCCGGGTAGAGTAAACAGAGTTAATGTCATTTAGGAGATAGCTAGGATGAAAGTCTCTTCGCACCATCCGCATCCACTCACCGAGGTGATAAACTCCACACCATATTTTGGCAGACATTTGGGAATGAGATGCATCATGATGGGGTGAGACATTGTTTGTTATTCCATCTCTTCCTCCTTAGGAGGGATTGATAACGAATTTGGATTAGAGGGAATGGGAAGGACACGACGGGTAGAGACGGAATTTGTAAATGTGTAGACTGTGTAAATACGGGGTAGGGGCTTGGGTAGGTTAGGTGACGGGGGGGGGGGGGGGGGAGGGGAACGTACGCCAGGGACGGGCTTTCTCCGCTCGCTCTCCAGCGCCCTTCACCTTGTTTTTAACGTGTACTCTTGCGGCCTTGCCCCACTGCTTTGCTTGTCCTTCCCCCACTCATGGACTTATGGACTTGTTTATTTTGGGCCCGGGGGGAGTGCGCAGGTGACTGCAGTTGTGTGCCTGCACCTCATCTGCCTCCGGCCTGCACTGGTACAACACTTATGGACCACACGTTCTGTGGCCTAGCACCCCCTTATGGGCACCCCCTAGCACCTCTGGGGCCTGGCACCTCTGCTGGGGACCGGTAATTGCTGCCAGCAGCATCTTGGTTGAGGACCACGGTTTTAAGTGGCACCTATACCATGCAGGTGGACCACCTTAGTTGGGCCTGCTGGCCATAAATAAAGAGCGGACACGATCGGTGCAATCCGTTTCATTAAATAGGCAGCAAGTGAGAAGAGCAAGACGACCAGAACCAGTGGCCCAGCGGAGAAGACATCACAAGACACCATTTATTAGTATTATTTTAAAATGTGTGTTTTGTGCATTTTTTCTTGATGGTGCTTTGCTGGGTATTTTTAATATTGGTGCATGTGGTATGGTGTATCAGTGCAGTGCAGTGTGGTATTTTTCCTCTTCTCAAAAGTTCTGCTTTTGTTTCCCACAAAAGACAGGTCCTGGGTTGCAGTTTTGTAAATAATGAAAATAGTAGTGTTTTTGTAAATAATGCTCCCCACCGGCTTAATGTGTAGTTTTGAAAATAATTCCGCAATTCGGTTTGTCTGTGGGCATGAGTCTGATAGGTAGAATGCAAAGCAGCAGGCGGGACATACTTCGTGTTAAAACTGTCGCACTCAGGGTGAGGTTAAAAGTAGAGGGTTACCACACCTAAGTGTCACATTAAATTAAAGTTGTTTCGGCCCGGGACGGGCCTGGAGGAGAGGAGGGTGCAGTGTTGCGGTTTTGAGAACCCCTCACTTGTAAATACTTGTAAATAATAACTCTTGTAAATATCCCATCATTTAATAAGGTCAAAGGTCACACCCATAGTTAGGCCATATGCATCACGTAGGACACCATAGGACTGTCAGTTATTTCCTTAATATGTGTTCCCAATAGTTGAATCTGCGTTGCATTAATTAAATAAGATAGGCCCCATTCCATCCATTTTGCCAGTCTCTCTCTCCAAATTGTATTACGCGCCTCTGCCAGCCGCAGCCACCTCAGCGTTCACTCCAAACGCCATTACGCACGCGGTCAAGCTTGGGGAAGAAGGGGGCGGAGCGCCAAGAACGAAGCGTGGCCCTGTCAACGAGCCGTCAAGGGCGGAGCCGGTGAGCCCTCGCTATCCAACCAGGGCTGAGGTGAGCTCACTGGTGGGACTGTCTCTATGAAGCGCGCATTGATTTCAAAGCGCGTTATACAAGCGCAAGCGCGAGGACTGCTTTCAGGACTGTGCGGGGAGAGCTCAATTGCATTGTACGACCTCCTTTCGTAACGAACTGTGCCACGGACTCCTTGATTCTAATAAGAACTGTGCAGGGGACCGTTGCTATTGAGAGAACAGCGTGGAGACGGCGGATGATAAGAACACTGTGCAGAGGATCGCTTGGAACCATCGTTTGATACGAACCACCGATTGGTAACGGAACGGAGCGAGAGAAAGCGCTATCACGGAACTGCGCGAGGGTACCCTCTGATACGAACATTGAGAGAGAGAGTGAGTTGGCACACATATTACGTACGCCGCATCCCAGTCCCCCGATATATCTATAAGGTCCGGTCGCGCGCCAACGACACGCAAAGCTGCCTGCCATTCTTCGCCGCGGACCCGGAGCCTGGAACCATCTGCTTGGACCTTCTTCTCCTACCACTACCATCCCGTGTGAGCCCGTCTGTTTGTCCTGGGGTTGTAAGTAAGACTGTTTAGACAAGCTTGCCCTGTGTCCTTTTGCTCTTGTATATTCCTTTCGTTTCCTCTTTGGGTTTTTGTATATAATTAATAAACCCACTCTTTGTTCTTCTTATTTTCTGGGTTTCCTCTTATTCGATCGTTTGCGTCCTTTCTTTCAATTGAGTACCTGTGGCACGATCGTAACCGCTCAGGATCGGGTTTAGTGTTTGTTAACGGCCCGAGTCGCGGCCCGCTTCGCTTGGCGTATCCATTAACGCTGCGGCTCGGGTGGAGTTATCTCCTCGCTTACGGCCGGTGGTAATACTTAGGTAATAAGACTAATTGGGCTTACAACCCTACTTACCACTGACCGGAAGTGGTCATAGCTTACAAGACAAGGGGACTAACCCCCCCTTGATAAGGGGAGAGCCGACCCCCGAATCCGCAACAATATATATACAGTGGAACCTCGACTTACGAGTGCCCCAACTTACGAGTTTTTCGAGATACGAGCCGTCACTCTGGCAGTTTATTGCTTTGAGATGCGAGCCGAGATCCGAGTTACGAGCTTTCGCCACCCGGTCACGTGGTTATCTTGCCGTTCAAGTACAGTATCTCTGTCGTATAGCGCTAATGATATATAACGCCGCCGATAATGATATGATAATTTATGATAATCTATGCAGCACGACGTGGTCCCCACGTCACACAAGGCGCCTTTGCCGGCGCAAAACGGCTCTCTCAGGGTCAAACTCGGTATCGTTTTGAGCGCACGGTTCAGACCTTCAAGAAAAAGTTTATTTTGTAAAAATCGAGCCACGCGTTCAAAAGATATGACCGGTTTTGTTCGCCGGCACGTCGGCGCTCGAATCGAATCGAGTTAAAACGAACACTGCCGTTGTCGGGTCCGTCTGAGACAACCACCGGGCCTAGAACGCTGGGACCGGTCTCGTTGGATAGGCCTGGATCAGATCTCGAAACGCTGGAAGCTGCACCTCTCTGTGATAATCTTGTGGACCATGACAAGAGATCGTGCGACACGTGGTTATCATGCCGTGCAAGTACAGTATCTCTGCCGTCAACTTGTTCAGAGTGCCGGCCGGCGATAGCTCGCCTTCTCTTTGTGGAAAACACGGTGAGATCCTTAACATCCAACAACTAATGGGACGCAAACGGGGCGCCCAGTTGAGCGGTACACCCATTGATGAATCACCCTGCCTGTGATTCACCCATGACAGGTTATAGCTGGGTCGGGATTCAAACCCAGGCTGGACAGTTTAGACTTTAGAGTCAAGTGTGCGTACCTCCAGTCCAGGCCATCCTGCCAACTTGTATGCTGCATACAGGTGAAATATAAAGCGCGAGATATTTTTATATATACTGTATATTAAAAAAAAATTGGTGTGGTTTTTGGCGGGCTGGAACGGATTAATAGCATTTCAATGCATTTCAATGGGGAAATTTGATTTGAGATACGAGCAATTTGAGTTACGAGCTCGGTCACGGAACGGATTAAACTCGTAAGTCAAGGTTCCACTGTATATATATATATATATATATATATATATATATATATATATATATATATATATATATATATATATATATATATATATATATATATATATATATATATACAGTATATATATATATACACACACACACACACACACACACACACACACACACACACACACACATACATACACACATACATACACACACACACATATACTAGCTGAGGTACCCGGGTTGAATAAGAATAAGACAAATACATGATGAAAATAACATGTATATTTTAGAGCAATATCACAGTACATTTCCTACATGACGTTTTGTCAATTGTCAATTTCTCAAAACCTCTTGGTATACAACATTTCTGGTTTTCTTACTTGGTGCCAAGACATAAAGATTGCTTGGTTTTCCAACCCTCGAGCAGCCCACGTACAGCTGGCCATGGGAAGTACCCGGCATTGCCGGACGGGAAGGAAGGGGATGGAGAAATGGGGATGGGGATGGAGAAAGGGGGGAGGGGAAGGGGGTGAGGGGAGGGGAAGGGGGTGAGGGGAGGGGGAGGGGGAGGGGAGGGGGATGGAGAAAGGGGGGAGGGGAGAAGAGGGGGAGGAGGAGAGGAGAGCAGGGGGGCGGGGAGGGGGCGGGGAGGGGGAGGAGGAGAGGAGAGCAGGGGGGGGTGGGGAGGGGGAGGCCGGGTGGCCATGGGAAGTACCCGGCATTGCCGGGCGGGGGAAGGGAGGGGAGGGGGAAGGGTAGGGGAGGGGAACGGGGGGAGGGGAGGAGAGGGTGGGGAGGGGAGAAGAGGGGGAGAGGGGAGAAGAGGGGGGGGGGAGGGGAGAAGAGGGGGGAGTGGGGAGGAGAGAGAGGAGAGGGGGAGGGATGGGAGGGGGATGGGGGAGGGGCAAGGGGGGAGGGGAGAAGGGGAGGGGTGGGGAGGGGTAGGGGGGAAGGGAGGGGCATGGGGGGAAGGGAGGGGGAGGGGGAGTGGAGGGGGGATTGGGGTCGGGGAGGGGGAGGGAGAAAGGGGGAGAGGAGGGGGAAGGGGGAGAGGAGGAGGAAGTGGAGGGGGAAGGGGGAGGGGGAGGGAGAAAGGGGGAAGGGGAGGGGGAGGGGGGATGGGAGGAGGAGGTGGGAGGGAAGGGTGAGGGGAGGGGGAGGGGAGGGGGATGGAGAAAGGGAGGAGGAGAGGAGAGAAGGGGGTGGGGAGGGGGTGGGGGAGGGAGGAGGGGGAGGGGAGAGGGGAGCAGGAGGGGAGAAGGGTAGGGGGGAGGAGGGAGGGGATGGGGCAGGGGGGAAAGGGAGGCCACGGGGGGGAGGGAGGGGGAGAGGTGAGGGGAGGGGGAGGGAGAAAGGGGGGAGGGGGAGGAGGAGGGAGAAAGGGGGGAGGGGGAGGAGGAGGGAGAAAGGGGGGAGGGGGGAGGAGGAGGGAGAAGGGGGGAGGGGAAAAGGGGAGGGGTTAGGGTGGAGGGGGAGGGGAGGGGTTATGGTGGAGGGGAGGGGGAGGGGAGGGGGAAGGGGAGAGGGAAGAGGGGGATGGGAGGTGAGGGATGGGGAGGGTGGGGATGGGAGAGGGGGGGAGGGGGAGGGAGAGGGGGAGGGAGGGGAAGGGGGAGGGGGAAGGGGAGGGGAGAAGAGGGGGGGGGAGGGAGGGAGAGGGGAGAAAGGGGGTGGGGAGGGGTGGGGAGGGAGGAGGGGGGAGGGGAGGAGCAGGAGGGAGAGGGTAGGGGGGAGGAGGGAGGGGATGGGCAGGGGGAAAGGGAGGGCCATGGGGGGAAGGGAGGGGGGAGAGGGAGAAAG